>NW_015505989.1:0-27119 GCF_001515645.1 Sinocyclocheilus grahami
CTCCATCATGTAGGTGGGTCTGTTGTGAGACAGATCCTACAGCTTGTTTCCACCAAGCCATTCGGTTCAGTACAGTACCGCTCGGTGGAAACGAGCCATTACTCTACTTTCAAAAACAGGACAAATGGAAAAGGTAAGATTTACCATAAAGGTTATCTTTTTTAATCATTCACTTTGACACATCCAGTGTAGACCACCTTAACAGGGGGGCATTTTTCCTTGCTCCAGTCACGCTTTACTTAACTGGACATTTAACTGGACATGATCTAAAATTTTGTTAAGTGATGCTTATAAAAAACTAATGCTAATTTTAATGCAGATACTTTTTACTTACGTTTTTTTAAGTTCCTGAGTATTTACTTTAAGTATTTTTTTTAACATTATTTAGTATTACTGTTATTTAACATCAAGTATTATTACTGAAAATGTGTTTAATAAAAATAGCTGAACATTTTACATAAATACAGTATATTTTTATTCATTGTTTAAATTGTAAATTTACTATAACAAATCAATCAATCAATAACATTGCCAACACTAACACAGTAATAGAAAGTTAAGTAGCATTGTATAGGTTATACATGAGTACAACAATTAGAATAATCTGCTTCATTCAGGTTTTTTTCAGTCCAGATATAAACTACTGTCCAGCTCTTCCTGTCAAAACAACACACACATTGTATGAATTAATAATAAATGACATTGACTTAAGTTCAATTTTAGGACATTTAAGGCTAACAGAGTTACAAAGCAAAATAGCATAGACTTAACCAAAGTTCATACAGTACTGGTGCTCACATTAAACATCTGCCTATATTATGTTAATATGTGAAGAAATACAAGCCAATCATTTTCAACAGGATGACTGCATTAGGTAAAGGTGACATAACACACATGGTTTCTGCCAATCTCATGTTAATCTTGAGTACTTACAGAGTAGTATTGCATCCTTCATATCTCTGAAGAGTCTTTAGTATTATCAGATTTATAAAAGAAAGCCGAAAACAGCCGAGCTCCTGCAGGTGTGCTTGATGTGGTTGATGTGTGCACACACTCTTCCGGGAGAAGTGCCCATACAAGGAATACTGCCCTTTATGACATCATGAAGGGCCATACTCAGGAAAAATAACTTTCTGAAACGTATTAGAACCCGGAAGGTGTGTATTTGGCACAGAAATAATCTGTCATACGTCCAACTCGTTTTTTGAAACTTTGGCCATGACTAGCATGAGAATCCAACAGTGTAAATAACTCCGAATGCATGAAATAGTAGACCCCTCGCCCCTTTAAGTTACTTAAGTCACAAGAACTAAATATGAACTAAATATCATTGTTCTGAATCTTTCTTATATTCTTTTAGTCAAGTTTCTGTAATGTGTGAATGCCTTTAAAGGGGTCATCTGATGCTACATGCACTTTTACAAGTTGTTTGAACTGAAATGTGTGTTGGCAGTGTGTGTACACAACCACCCTATAATGATAAAAATCCACCCAGTGTTTTTTTTTAATCTACTAAAATCTTTACCCCTTTCTCAAATGGAGCAGATCTCAGATGTCTGTCTGTGTGAAGTCACAAAAACAGGCTCCTCCCACGATAGTTTGATTGACAGTAGCGTTTCAGCACAGACTGGACTGGTGTCTTACCTCAGACCCGCCCTGAGTGACTGTCATCAGTCCGCCATTGTTTCACCGCTGGAGCAGATGTAGACATGAATGACTCCTAAGCGATTGAGGTGTCTATGTTTACGCGAATCATTCGTGATCCAGCTTGACCTCCAGAAGAAGTGAGTATACTTGCTGTGAAAAGAGCTGTTTTTGACAGGGTAAAAAAGGGGTTTTTACACTACCATTGAGAAATTTTAACCAAACTATGTTACAGACTTTTCATTAAGACCCCAAAGAATCATATCAACTTGTGGAAAATGGGCATCGGATGACCCCTTTAAGAAAACGTAAATATACTCATGATGCTCCATCATGGAGAGAGTTTGCAGTTTCTGAAAATACAAAAGTTACTTTGTTGCTCTGATTTAAGTGTTATTCATTGAAAACCATTACATTGTGTCAGAAGTGCTTGACGAACACACAGCCTCAAAAGGATGGCTAAATTTAATCCTCCAGAGAGTTTTGCATTTGTGCATCATCCAAATGAGTGGGCCGACTGAAAGCTGGGATTTCAGCGCTCTCAGAGTACATCAAAATGAGAGGAAACGACCTTAACAAGCCCACCCAAATCAAAGTTTGTTTCCAAAGTAGAGATATCAGAATAGTATTCCAAAAAGTTGGTATTATTAAATTAAAGATGAAGCTCTCATCTAAGCACTCATATTATGGTTTTACCTAAACTGACAAGTTTGAAAAGTAATTTAAGCTACAATCATCCACTTCCAAATAACCGAAAATCCCACACATTCAATCAACTCCAAATAAAAAGTAAAATAACTGTAACAAACATGCATGCATACATTTCCGTGAAACAATTCATTTTTCTTATGCTTTCTTTCTTTTGTGAATTTCAAATTAAAAGAACAAGTAGACTTTTATGGTATTACTATATATTGTATTGTGGGCTTACACTCTTAAAAATAAAGGTGCTTCACAGTGATGCCATAGAAGAACCTTTTTGTCTAAATGGTTCCATAAAGAACCTTTAACATCTGAAGAACCTTTCTGTTTCACAAAAGGTTCTTTGTGGCGAAAGAAGGTTCTTCAGATTAAAAAAAGGTAAGAAAGAGATGGTTCTTTAAAGAACCTTTGACTGAATGGTTCTTTGTGGAACCAAAAATGGTTCTTCTATGGCATCGCTTGAAGAACCTTTTGAAGCACCGAAAATCCCACACATTCAATCAACTCCAAATAAAAAGTAAAATAACTGTAACAAACATGCATGCATACATTTCCGTGAAACAATTCATTTTTCTTATGCTTTCTTTCTTTTTTGAATTTCAAATTAAAAGAACAAGTAGACTTTTATGGTATTACTATATATTGTATTGTGGGCTTACACTCTTAAAAATAAAGGTGCTTCACGATGCCATAGAAGAACCTTTTTGTCTAAATGGTTCCATAAAGAACCTTTAACATCTGAAGAACCTTTCTGTTTCACAAAAGGTTCTTTGTGGCGAAAGAAGGTTCTTCAGATTATAAAAAGGTAAGAAAGAGATGGTTCTTTAAAGAACCTTTGGCTGAATGGTTCTTTGTGGAACCAAAAATGGTTCTTCTATGGCATCGCTTGAAGAACCTTTTGAAGCACCGTTATTTTTAAGAGTGTATTAACTCCTTATTTCCCTAGGCCTATTAACTTACACTTATTGTAGAGACGATGAACAATGGACTGTAGAATTTTATATTGACGTAACAATACTGTATACTGGTGCTAAGTGTCGTGAAAAAAAAAAACATTCAGCCTGTTAAATTCTGAGAGAGAGTTTGAGTGGTTAAATGTGACATTGTGTAGTCCTGGTGGACATTTAGATTGCTTGGCCAAATTCAAGTGAGCACAACATGCAAAGGATGTTTGTACACATTCCCAGTGTAAGTCATCTGTGAACAAAGTGTGAACAACTTGCTAAGCTGAGCCACAGCATCCACAACAGAGCTTGGTAAATGCAATTTGGTGAGCACAGAGCTCTTAAAACAGAGCCAGTTAAAGGAAAACACACAGCCATATGCACTGCTCAGACTCCCTACAGGCTGGCACACACAAATGATATCACGGCCAAAACACTGCAGATTTGAAGAAGTTAAATTAAATACTACAGTACTGTAAGTCCTTCCAACCACTGAGAAAATAATAGAGAAGCTAACTGGAAATGTCGTGAACATGTTTTATTCATGGCTGCAGATGTGGAAGCATACAGTGGGCGAACCCAATAATTTAAATTTGGGCCAAAACAAATCAAAACTCTATTATATGTTGTATTTGATAGATTTTAAATAATATTTTTGACATTTAATGGAGAAATAGGTCTTAGGAGCTACAATCTAGTTCATCTTTGCCCGGCTTCAGGAAAAGTGTAATGAGAGCCTCTGTGAGGCTTGATGGCAATTCTGATTGTTCATAAAAATAATTAAACATGCTAATGAGCAGTGAGGTCAGTTGTGAGGAGAACGTTTTGTAGAACTCGACACAGAAACGTCTGACCCTGGGGCCTTGTTATTCTGCATATAGCTTGATTCCTCCATTTTTTGAGATTGTGGAGATTTTTCTAGGTTCCTCCTTTTATCTTGCTTAATGCTGAGCATTTACCTTAAGACAGCAGTTCCCAATTCCAGTCCCCGCGACCCCAGCTCTGCACATTTAGTATGTATCTCTTATCACTTCAGACGTTTGTTCTATTCGACCGTAAGTGGACTTCACAGGACTCCGCAATGATTCCAGTTCAAAGGAAGTGTATATGTTCCATTCAAAGAGCATTAAAGTGTGCGAGACGTGAAGTTAAATTGTTTTTGTTTACAGAGGTATATTATGCCACACTTCACACTTCTCTAGTAAGTTTGTCTGTTTGTGAAGATATTCCAGGCAGCGGCGTAGCGCAAACCCGTGAATGAATATTCCGAAGTGAAGTAAACTTCAACGGATTTCCCATGCTCAGGGAATAGGGAGCAAAGAACACGGTGTAGGGACCATGTCAATCGGAACATAGTTCATGCATGGAGCTCTCTTCTAACAAGCTGGTTATCTGAATCAGGTGTGTTAAATAAGAGAGACATACAAAATATGCAGAACAGGGGGTCGCGAGGACTGGAATTGAGAACCGCTGCCTTAAGCCTCGTGCACACCGGGACGATTATCGCGCGCGCTTATCGCCAGCGTTTTCCAAGACGTTTTTCGACGCGTCTTTGTGTTCATACCAAAGCGATTTTCGCTGGCGATGAGCCGAGTGAACGTGTAAATTCCCTCCCTGACTTTAGATGGCGCTTAATGAAAAATATATATAAGAAATTTAAATATATAAAAAATACACATCGAATCCTATTTGATCTACAATTCCTCTCCATAACAACTCCCTCTAATCAAGATTTGTGTCGCGTTTGTCATAAAGCTCTTTGTGTTCAGGCAACAATGAGACCAGCAGCTCTACATTCATCTTGCCTCGATGCATCTTCTTTGTCTACTTACTTCCTCTTCATCATTATCAATGTGCTCGGCAAGACCGTTTTGTGCTGGAGCGCTACCAAGTCGTGTTTTACTGTAACTTCAGCAGCTCCAGGCACGTGAACAAAAGCGCCAATCTCATTGGTCAGCCATTTTTTAACGCTGCGTGTCAAACCAAAAAAAAACGAGTCCGAGGCGTTTTTTTAAAAATTACGCTTTTATGCCTGCCATTTTGCACGTTGGTGTGCACACTCACATTGGCGCCCTTTGTTTAGTCACGTCGCGCGATAATCGTCTCGGTGTGAACAAGCCTTTAAGCAAACATTCCTGCATAGGCAAATCAGCTTGAGGGAATTATAATGTGTATAAATCTGAGTAGTATTTTTAAAAAGTACAGTTAATTTCATGGTAATTCACTGTTATCTCTTGAATTGTTTTCCAAACATTGGGTATATGCTGATAAGCCACTGTTGGCCTATATTTAAAATATTTAAAATCAGTTTTGGGGTAAGTTACTTTTAAGAGTAATGCATTACAATATTGCGTTATCCAATAAAAAAATAACTAATTGTGTTAGTTAGTTACTTTTTATGGAGATTAATGCATTATGTTACTTTTTATGTTACTTTATGTTACTTTTTGTCACCTGAGCTGGGCTTGCTTATTTATTTATAATAAAAAAAATATATACAGTGGGTACGGAAAGTATTCAGACCCCCTTAAATTTTTCACTATTTGTTAATATATATATTTGTCAACTGTAAAGGCCCTTTCACACCAAAAGTGAAATGAATAAGCCTCAGGCTGAAGCAAGTGCCGCTGCACCGCACTCCTAATTTCTCTCAACATGAGGACAGGAGATGTGTCAGTGAACAAATAGGAAAACAAAGTAACTTGCGTTACTTATTTTAAAAAGTAACTCAAGATATTTTCTTGTAAATGTAAAAGTTACTTGGAAAAAAGTAATCTGATTACGTAACTTGCATTACTTTTAATGCGTTACCCCCAACACTGATTAAATTATGGGTGAATAGGGGGTGAATTCTCATTGACCTCCTCCAGTGCTGGATAGTAACTGATTACATGTAATCTGGATTACGTAATCAGATTTGAAAAAGTAAGTACTTATAACTGGATTATATTTCGTTATAAAATGCTCATAATCAGATTACAGTTACTTTTTTTTATGGATTACATTATTACATATTATTCACACAATGAGTAAATTTATTGAAATGCAATTTTCTTAATAAACCTACCATGTACATGAGACTAATAATTATGCAAGTTACTAAACACTGCCAATGTGTAGCTGTGAAATACTACGTTTTCATTATATACACTGAACTTCACTAATCATTAATATTGGAATTCTGGACAAAAACATTTCAAACCAGGAAGATTTTGGCCATGTAATGTAGCGTTTTCATGTTTATTAATGTTTGTTCATGTAATGTAGGGATACCCAAGCTTTTTTTGTGAGCCAAACCCCTGTGATCTACAATATTTACTTGAAGTCCCACTGAGATGTCAACAATTTAACAACATAACTGCATGTTCCCAGCTCTCTGATGTCAATGGTCACATTGTCACATTGGTCACATTGACAAATTTTAATTCATTTTAATTTGGCATTTTTATGATTTCATTCATTATTAGCTTTTCATCAACACCACACCATTTTTTCATGAACCCCAATATGATACCATTCAAGTCTATTTGATAAATGACTTTCAAAACTAAGTAATCAGAAAGTAGTCAAATTACATTACCTAATAAGTGTAATCCAGATTATGTTGCTAACTACGATTTTTGTCACGTAATTTGTAATCAGCAATGGACTACAATCTGTAAGTAATCTACCCAGCACTGACCCCCTTAAATAAATGTGTTTTTCTCTATGCACCAAGGGTGTTCAGTACATAAAAGCTGCGAATGCTCTGCAATACCCAAGCCATTTGGGAGAATGAGTTCGCAGACTGGATAATTATTATTAACATTACTATAATTTCCCTTGTCATTTGAGGTGTTTCATAGAGCTTACATAATAAAACATTGAAACTATGTACGTAATTGTAAACGTAAATTAGGTCAGTGGATTCACAACAGCCCTGTGCTGCTATTAATTTGTCATTATTGCTCTGCATTCTTATTGGTTTGTTGGCTACGTGTGTGATTTAATGCATAAGATCTGTGAACTGCTCATCCCTAGTAGAAGAATGTGCTACTTAGCTATCTAAATGAGGTGAACTTGTGTTTATATAAAGCTAATTATAAATATAGCTGGCATTAATGAACAAAGCAATCTGGTGACTAGTAGTATTATTTTAGGCCAAACTATTTAGACATTATAAGTCATTTTTCTGGTTTCATTTTACTAGCCTCTAACGGCTCAGGTGCCCTCTGGGTATGACCAAGTTTCAATATGCCAAAGTCTTGCCAAACAGTTACAGGAAATACAGAATTGTTCAATTAGGTTAGTAATATCAGAACTTCCAGTTGGCTATCAATGCTTTTGGGAAACACACTCCTGTTTGGTATATCGAAAAGCTTTTGATAGCTTTTGGTCAGCATGGTCTGCACCATTTTCAGTTTTGAGCCAAATCTGTTGACAATCTGAGGAATTCTCTAGAAGGAAAATGGCAATGTGCTGCAGTAGCATCAACAACATCAACATCACATTTGACACTAAAATTGCTCAAGTTGATATTTAAACCCTCCTTAATCAATGTGCTAACCTTTTACCATACATTTCAATGGACTGCCATATATTGCAATGCAGAAGTAGTGGGAGAATAACAACTAGATAGAAAGTCACAGTTACCTTTTTTATTTTTATTCAGTGGCGGAAATGTGCTTCCGTGCATATCTGATAATCAGTTAAATTAATAAAATTTATTTTGCAAAGTTTTTTCCAGGAGCCTCTTGAGGTGCCTACCAATCAGGCAAATGCTTAAAGCTTAAAGCTCTGCTCTCAGTTCAGAGGTGAATCTGTGCTCTTATTTGAAAAAAGTTTGTAGCAAATCTGTTGGGAAGAACAATCCCAGAAAGAGTTAAAGTGTGAGTACTTGCAAGGCAATGGACTGTAAACGTCAGAAAACAATAATGAAACAAAAATGACTTTATAATCATGTTATCTCTTTTTTTCTTCTCCATCCAAACCACAAATGGCAATCCTTCACCAGTGCGGCTGCATGACAGCATCTCAGAGGAAGGTCACCATTACCTCATCTTTGACTTGTAAGTTTCTCTGACCAACCATACCAGATAAAAAGCAACTTACTGTACTGTACTATAATACTCTACAAACCATGAACTGAAATACTGCTGTAGGTTAACAAAGGCCCAAATGAGTAAAAAACATGATTTGTTTTTAGAAATGAATAAATACTTTTGCTTTCCTCTGCTAATGTCAGGTTTTGTGGGGGAAAAGGTAATAAAGGGTAATTTATTTTGCAATAGCGTGGGTGGATACAATAGATATCTTTCTTCATATTGAAATAATTACAGTACCTACTGTATGACACCTTCATAAAACCATTGTCTTATTAAAATTGCTAGATGTTGAAAAGAGATATAAGGGTGTCTCTTCAACTTCAAGCATTTTAGTCTCCCAGGGATTTTTATTAGAACTAACAGATTTCAGCTTCTGGTGACACTTTATTTTAATGTGTCCTTGTTACAGTTTAATTACATTTAAGTACTGAGTAATATTAATTAACAAATGCTTTTTATAGGTTTAGAGTTTGTTTTATTCTTGGAATTACACAATTTACTGTTAATACTATAGTAAATATGTGTAATATATGTAACAAAGTAAAATAAAGTGTTAGGCAGTGGTTTTTGTGTGTGTGTGTGTGTGTGTGTGTGTGTTATATAACGATCACATTAAAACGCTGGCTAGACAATGCCAATATACTGATATTGTATTTTTTATGTATGCTTCTTCTTCTGACACTAAAATATCTGACTGTAACCCATCCTAGAGTTTTCAAGCTACAGTCACCAAACTCAGCATAGACCTTCAGTTTGTTTTGACCCAATTTGCTATATCTTGTCTCACTCATTTGAATTTCGGTTTTCGTAAAGCATGTAAAACTCCTCAAAAATCCATAGATGTACATTATAGCAACCACACAGAAGATCCGAGTTACTCCCAAGCCACTTCCTTGCACCCTAGCCGATATTTTGAAAGTAATTGGGGTCAAGGCAAGATTGAACTTCATTTACTTTCATTGTATGAATAAAAAAATACACTGAGACATTAATGCATGAACAAATCTGATGATTCAGTGATATTGCCATATTTGTCAAAAGCAGCAATAATAATTGTAAATAATTCTGCTTCTGTTTTATTCATTTCTCTACTGTCAATTGTTTCTCTTCTAAAGTTTTGGGGAGGCACTGCCTCCCTTGCCTCCTCAGAGAAAACACCCCTGGTATACACTGCTGGAAATTGTTAGGAGACAAATGAAACCAACTAGTGAGAGAGAGGAAAGTGAAAAGTTCACAGAGGCGGAAGTGCCTACAGTTGAAGAAACTCCCATAAATAAACTGCTGTCTCAAGTCAATTAATACTGTAACTAGTGCCATTACTTGCTCATTCTTGCTCATTCGTGTGGTTCAGAGTAACGGGTGGTGAGCTGTTTGAAGACATTGTTGCCAGGGAATATTACAGCGAAGCAGATGCCAGGTGGGTGGGCTATCGGCACAACACAAATGGACTGTATGTATAAAATCATTACACAAATAATGGACAATATTCAAATACATAAAAGCACACTAACTTAAATAGTCCAAAGTTAAGTCTCCATGCCTTGACAAGAGCCAGAAAACTCACAAATTTTGCCAAAACTGTCATTTTAATTTTAATCAGACTTCATAACATTCACTTTAGTGATACAGAAAATAGCTTTTTTTATTATTATTATTATTCTACAGCAAATAAAATACCTTTTTTTTATTCTAAAGCAAGCAAAAGAAAAAAAACTGGAATGTGTACAACTGACATGTTAAAATGTATATACATCATGTCATGTGTTGAAATCCTGTGTGGCCAGTATATTCCAATGTATTTGAGTAAAAGTTTGTTTTTTCCCCCCTGAAGCCATTGCATCCAGCAGATTTTGGAGGCAGTACTTCATTGCCATCAGATGGGCGTCGTGCACAGAGACTTAAAGGTATTTCATTATAATTGATGTTAAACCTCTGTCATTAGCACTCTCACTTCTTTGTGGCCCCCAGACAGAACACTTGCTTCAAAACAATCTCAAACTTTCAGTTATATTTACACCACACTTATCATAAAAAAAATATATTATGCAATGCTGGAATATCCAATATTTCAAATGAATGCAGCTTGCCTTAGGGAGAAGTGCACTAGGCTCTATGTTATTTATTAGCTAATAGACTATTTATTCCATCTTAAATATTTTAGCCTATTTTACATGTACTGTGTGAGCAGCACGTTTTAGTGTCCTTATTAACAGGTTACCACATTCACACTCGGAGTGAGAGCTACACGATGAGAGCCCACAAGTGGCAGAGTTTTGGCATAGAGTATTATTTTTTGCCATACAACTCATGCTAAATTAATAGATGCAAAAGTAATTCAAAAACATTTGAACTCTGAATGTAGAATAAATCATCAATACTTCAGATTGGGGGTCTCTATAGCATGCACAATGATTATTTTTTTTATGAAAAGTGGTTAAAAAACAATTACTTATATGTAATACAATGCAATACATTACAGTTGTAGTACTAATATAATTGAATTTGCAGTCAAAAAATTTACAAACTTGCAGAATCTTGCAAAAAAATGGATTCTGGGTTTCTCATATGCACATCTTTCATGTGTTCTTTCGAAACTACAAGAGATCGTCTGTAGTTAGTGATAAAAAAGGTCAGCACAGGTGGCTTTGTGGTATTTGTTAAAAGCCTCAACAGAAGCATTTTGGCCAATCTTCTCAAGTACAGTGCATTTCAGTAGTTCAGATAGGATGAAATGAAAGCACGTATAATTTTCTCTAAATTGTTAAAAGGGAGGACAGATTTCATTTGTGAGATTTTGAAAAAAATTTAGAGCACCAAATAACAAAAATTACACCCATATTTTTAACATTGGAGTGCTTATTGCCACTGCAGAGACCCAAAATTGTCAGTAACATCAGTGTTACCACATACGTTTCAACCAAAAATAACTGTCTTGTCCTCATTTAGCTGGAGAAAACTATTAGCTAACCAATATCAGCCAAATGGTCAAAAAGGGATTAAACAAAAAATTATCACCATGCTTCAAATGTTTTAAATTGTCTCAAATTACAGCATGATAAAAAGAATACAACAGGTCCTAAAACCGAGCCTTGGGGCACCCCACATCTGATGTGGACAGGTGATGATGAGCAGTTCCTAATCCCAACTGAAAATGACACTTAGGACCAAGCTCTAAATGCCAGTGCACTGCCTGAGATGTACAATTAAGATACAATAAACGATAGTATCAAAAGCTGCATCTAATAACGTCTAATAACATCGAGGCAACACAATTTACTGAATTAACCAGAGAAGAGGCATGGCACCATCATACTTACAACTGAACCAGTCCAGTTTATATGAGTTAATAAAGTTTATATCTGGTGTGTATAAAGTATTAAAGATGTTATACTAGTTTGCATTTGATTATACAAACTTGTGCACTGATTCTAATTTTAAGCATTTGATGTGAAAGTGCATTTTCCACACAAGTAATGGGTGTTTCTGCTTATGTGGGGTGTACAAGTAATTTCAAAATGTACATTTCAATTGTGTTTTGAACAAATAACTTTAGTGAAATACCACTCCAATATTTGTATATCGTAATATGTTGGAGGAAAAAACAGCTAAATGTTCATTAGCATTTTATCCATGAATCTTTTTCCCTTTTTGTCCCGTTTGTTTCCATGTTTCTAGCCAGAGAACCTGCTTCTGGCTTCGAAATCCAAAGGTGCAGCTGTGAAGTTAGCAGACTTTGGCCTTGCCATTGAGGTTGAAGGGGACCAACAGGCTTGGTTTGGTAATGACCCATTTATTATACCACTAAATATCATTGATATAGAATTGCACAAAGCATAGATTAACACTCCAAAGATATCTTCACATAATATTAAGGGTCACACTTTAGTTTGGGAACCAATTATCACTATTTATTAACTTTTGGCTCAATAAACTCCTAATTTGCTGGTTATTAATAGTTAGTAAGGTAGCTGTTAAGTTTAGGTATGAGTACGGATTAAGGGATCTAAAATATGGCCATGCAGAATAAGACATTAATATGTGCTTTATAAGTACTAATAAACAGCCGATTTGCTAGTAATATGCATGCTAATAAGCAACTAGTTAATAGTGAGAATTGGTTCCTAAACTAAAGTGTTACCTTATTAAGTATATGAAATGCAGTGCTGTTGATTTTGAATATCTGCATGTGCTTTTGTTCTGATTTTAATCTTTATGCATTTGACACACACAACATATGAATTTATGTTCTTTTTCATATGAGTCACTTCAATGCTACATCATTAGTTGGCGGTATGTGAATTTAAGCTCTGCCCCTCTGGATGTTTTGATGTACATATCATTGGGCCTTAGTGCCATCTTGTTCAGATTTCTGTGGGTTTTAACACGCCTCACACTCTTTCGCACATAATGGGGACAAAACATCCCTCATGTAATATATGCTTAATTGACTTCACCTTCATTACCTTACATGTTCTGAATCAGATCTTCAGAACTACCTAAGAAGTCTTCAATTGATACTTTTTTTTTACTGTTACTCAAGTAATTATTATCACCATTACTTTTTCTTCTACTTGAGTACTTATTTCTCATGAGCGCTTGTACTTGTATTTGAGTCCAGTATTTGGTTACGACAAATTTTATGTGGCTCAGAAACATTTGCCTGAAAGTGAGGCATAACATTACATAATTCGGGGCCAGGATGCTTTTTTATCAAGAGGAGGTTTCCTTGTTGATAGCCTAAGCAACCTGTGTGACAGTTGTTTGTGTATGTTTCCTGGCTGGAAGAGTGCATATATGCAATATATATGCAATTCTCAATTATTTAAATCAAATGAAAGTCTTTGATGTTGTCTGATTATACACTAACTGGCCACTTTATGAGGTACACTTTATTAGGGGCTAGTACCAGGTTGGACCTTCAGAACTGGCACACAGTAGATTCAACAAGGTGCCGGAAACATTCCGCTGAGATTTTGGTCAATATTGACATGATAACATCGCGCAGTTGCTGCAGATTTGCCCTTTGCACATCCATGATGCAAATCTCCCGTTTCATCACATCCCAAAAATGCTCTATTGAACTGAGATCTGGTGACTGTGGAAACCATTTGAGTATAGTGAACTCACTATCATGTTCATGAAATCAGTTTGAGATGATTTGTGACATGGTGCATTGTCCTGCTGGAAGTAGCCATCACAAGTTGGGTACACTTTGGTCATAAAGCGATGGACATGGTCAGCAACAATGCTCAGGTAGACTGTGGCATTTAAACGATGCTCATTTGGTATTAAGGGGCCCAAAGTGTACCAAGAAAATATCCCTCACACCATTACATGAGCGCCAGCAGTCTTATCTGTTGATACAAGGCAGGATGGATCCATCCTTTCATGTTGTTTATGACAAATTATGACCCTACCATCTGAATGTTGCGGCAGAAATCAAGACTCATCAGACCAGGCAATGTTTTTTCCAATCTTCTTTTGTCCCGTTTTGATGAGCTTGTGTTAACTTAGCCTCAGTTTCCTGTTCTTAGCTGACAGGAGTGGCACCTGGTGTGGTCTTCCACTGCTGTAGTCCATCTGCTTCAAGGTTTGATATGCTGTGCATTCAGACATGCTCCTCTCCATACCTTGGTTGTAAAGAGTGGTTATTTGAGTTAGTGTTGCTCAGCTTGAAACATCAACAAGGCATTTTCGCCCACAGAACTGCCTCTCACTGGATATCTTCTCTTTTTCAGACCATTCTCTGTAAACCCTAGAGATGGTTTATGTGTGAAAATTAGCAGTTTCTGAAATACTCAAACCAGACCGTCTGGCACCAACATCCGTGCCACATTCAAAGTCACTTAAATCACATTTCTTCCCCATTCAGATGTTCGGGTTGAACTTCAGCAAATCGTCTTATCCATTCCTACATGCCTTCATGCATTGAGTTGATGTGATTGGCTGATTAGATATTTACATTAACGAGTAGTTGAACAGATGTACTTAATCACACTTATGATGTTTACAGAGCCGGAAGAGACACTGCTGCTGTCGCAAAAGTCTAAGAAGGCAACTAGAATTTGTATATAGATTCACAATCTTAGACCTTACTATATTTATATGTGAATAGTTGTATTAATTTAAATGTAAGGCTTGTGATAAAAAATTTTTTTAACTGTGAACCGCTTTAATGCCATAAAGTTGCTCCCCCTGTGTCTTTGCCTCAAGAAATGTGCATTTGCTCACAGCTGATTGATCGGTTAATTTCTGTCATTTCAGTCTGTGATCTCTATCCCAGATCAAAACTAGCTCCCTACCAGGTATTGATTTCGTGGGATCCAAGTGTGACTGGAGGCTTAAGCTGTTATTGTAATAGTCTATATGTGAATTCTGTTCAAATGTAATGTAATTATCTTTACCTTTTCTTTTTTTCATGTAGCTCATTTTCAATTTATTCAATAACTCTTTCGCACATAATGGGGACAAAACATCCCTAATGTATATAATGTTTATTTGACTCAACCTTCATTACTTTACATGTTCTGAATCAGATCTTCAGAACTACCTAAGAAGTCTTCAATTGATACTTTTTTTTACTGTTACTCAAGTAATTATTATCACCATTACTTTTTCTTCTACTTGAGTACTTATTTCTCATGAGCGCTTGTACTTGTATTTGAGTCCAGTATTTGGTTACGACAAATTTTATGTGGCTCAGAAACATTTGCCTGAAATTGAGGCATAACATTACATAATTCGGGGCCAGGATGCTTTTTTATCAAGAGGAGGTTTCCTTGTTGATAGCCTAAGCAACCTGTGTGACAGTTGTTTGTGTATGTTTCCTGGCTGGAAGAGTGCATATATGCAATATATATGCAATTCTCAATTATTTAAATCAAATGAAAGTCTTTGATGTTGTCTGATTATACACTAACTGGCCACTTTATGAGGTACACTTTATTAGGGGCTAGTACCAGGTTGGACCTTCAGAACTGGCACACAGTAGATTCAACAAGGTGCCGGAAACATTCCGCTGAGATTTTGGTCAATATTGACATGATAACATCGCGCAGTTGCTGCAGATTTGCCCTTTGCACATCCATGATGCAAATCTCCCGTTTCATCACATCCCAAAAATGCTCTATTGAACTGAGATCTGGTGACTGTGGAAACCATTTGAGTATAGTGAACTCACTATCATGTTCATGAAATCAGTTTGAGATGATTTGTGACATGGTGCATTGTCCTGCTGGAAGTAGCCATCACAAGTTGGGTACACTTTGGTCATAAAGCGATGGACATGGTCAGCAACAATGCTCAGGTAGACTGTGGCATTTAAACGATGCTCATTTGGTATTAAGGGGCCCAAAGTGTACCAAGAAAATATCCCTCACACCATTACATGAGCGCCAGCAGTCTTATCTGTTGATACAAGGCAGGATGGATCCATCCTTTCATGTTGTTTATGACAAATTATGACCCTACCATCTGAATGTTGCGGCAGAAATCAAGACTCATCAGACCAGGCAATGTTTTTTCCAATCTTCTTTTGTCCCGTTTTGATGAGCTTGTGTTAACTTAGCCTCAGTTTCCTGTTCTTAGCTGACAGGAGTGGCACCTGGTGTGGTCTTCCACTGCTGTAGTCCATCTGCTTCAAGGTTTGATATGCTGTGCATTCAGACATGCTCCTCTCCATACCTTGGTTGTAAAGAGTGGTTATTTGAGTTAGTGTTGCTCAGCTTGAAACATCAACAAGGCATTTTCGCCCACAGAACTGCCTCTCACTGGATATCTTCTCTTTTTCAGACCATTCTCTGTAAACCCTAGAGATGGTTTATGTGTGAAAATTAGCAGTTTCTGAAATACTCAAACCAGACCGTCTGGCACCAACATCCGTGCCACATTCAAAGTCACTTAAATCACATTTCTTCCCCATTCAGATGTTCGGGTTGAACTTCAGCAAATCGTCTTATCCATTCCTACATGCCTTCATGCATTGAGTTGATGTGATTGGCTGATTAGATATTTACATTAACGAGTAGTTGAACAGATGTACTTAATCACACTTATGATGTTTACAGAGCCGGAAGAGACACTGCTGCTGTCGCAAAAGTCTAAGAAGGCAACTAGAATTTGTATATAGATTCACAATCTTAGACCTTACTATATTTATATGTGAATAGTTGTATTAATTTAAATGTAAGGCTTGTGATAAAAAATTTTTTTATGGGTACACTTTGGTCATAAAGCGATGGACATGGTCAGCAACAATGCTCAGGTAGACTGTGGCATTTAAACGATGCTCATTTGGTATTAAGGGGCCCAAAGTGTACCAAGAAAATATCCCTCACACCATTACATGAGCGCCAGCAGTCTTATCTGTTGATACAAGGCAGGATGGATCCATCCTTTCATGTTGTTTATGACAAATTATGACCCTACCATCTGAATGTTGCGGCAGAAATCAAGACTCATCAGACCAGGCAATGTTTTTTCCAATCTTCTTTTGTCCCGTTTTGATGAGCTTGTGTTAACTTAGCCTCAGTTTCCTGTTCTTAGCTGACAGGAGTGGCACCTGGTGTGGTCTTCCACTGCTGTAGTCCATCTGCTTCAAGGTTTGATATGCTGTGCATTCAGACATGCTCCTCTCCATACCTTGGTTGTAAAGAGTGGTTATTTGAGTTAGTGTTGCTCAGCTTGAAACATCAACAAGGCATTTTCGCCCACAGAACTGCCTCTCACTGGATATCTTCTCTTTTTCAGACCATTCTCTGTAAACCCTAGAGATGGTTTATGTGTGAAAATTAGCAGTTTCTGAAATACTCAAACCAGACCGTCTGGCACCAACATCCGTGCCACATTCAAAGTCACTTAAATCACATTTCTTCCCCATTCAGATGTTCGGGTTGAACTTCAGCAAATCGTCTTATCCATTCCTACATGCCTTCATGCATTGAGTTGATGTGATTGGCTGATTAGATATTTACATTAACGAGTAGTTGAACAGATGTACTTAATCACACTTATGATGTTTACAGAGCCGGAAGAGACACTGCTGCTGTCGCAAAAGTCTAAGAAGGCAACTAGAATTTGTATATAGATTCACAATCTTAGACCTTACTATATTTATATGTGAATAGTTGTATTAATTTAAATGTAAGGCTTGTGATAAAAAATTTTTTTAACTGTGAACCGCTTTAATGCCATAAAGTTGCTCCCCCTGTGTCTTTGCCTCAAGAAATGTGCATTTGCTCACAGCTGATTGATCGGTTAATTTCTGTCATTTCAGTCTGTGATCTCTATCCCAGATCAAAACTAGCTCCCTACCAGGTATTGATTTCGTGGGATCCAAGTGTGACTGGAGGCTTAAGCTGTTATTGTAATAGTCTATATGTGAATTCTGTTCAAATGTAATGTAATTATCTTTACCTTTTCTTTTTTTCATGTAGCTCATTTTCAATTTATTCAATACAGGCTCAAATAAAGGTTATGAATGCTTTTTTCTTCTTCTTCTTCTTCTTCACATCAGGGTTTGCTGGCACTCCTGGTTACCTGTCCCCTGAAGTCTTACGGAAAGACCCTTATGGAAAAGCTGTAGACCTGTGGGCATGTGGTTAGTTTTTTCATATTTTTGCATCAAACATCAATATATGTCAGTGTTGTATATGTGTTAAGGTGTGCCTTTAGCCCCGTTGTACAGTACACTATATTTCACTGAATTTCCCAAAAAGTTGTTCCAGTAACTGTTCTGGCATTGCATGATTTTGTTCTTTCATACAACCAGAGCTTTCCCGTATTCTGTAGTTGCATTCACATAAATACCAGATAGCTCCGGAAAAGATAACACACGTGTGTTATCATCACAAATGTGATTGCTATTGTATTGATCATAAAGCTCCACTCTTTCATTTTGTGTAGCAACAGTATACAGTGACATTTTAGAGAATAGTATTTTCCCAATTTGTGACAACAGTTTGAGGAGCTCCTTTTCTGTTCTGGGATGACAACAGCCTTGTGCACAAAGTGAGATCCATTAAGAGTCTGGTGTAAAACACTTTTGGTTTTTGCCATCATCAAGTCAAACCACATCAACCCAGAATCAGTCCTTGATGCTCTAAATGGGAGCAAATCTCTGCAGTCATATTATATATTTAGGAGAGCAGATTGGAAGCTGTTAGGATGGACCAGCACTCTATTAATGCACATGTTAAATGCAGGGTTGCCAGCTCCCAGAAAAAAATTCCAGCCCAAAGCCTACTCACTGAGCTCACTGTAGTTTGAGATTTACAAATAGGGATGAAACTGTAACAGTTTGACGAAAAGCATGATCAAATTCCCAAAAGTTAGTATTACGTTTAATATTTTAATTATCATTAAAACTGTATTTGATTACTGCGATTTGGAAAAACTCACAGTAAATACAGCATTAAGCAAAGTTAGCAGCAGTCTCATGCAGGTGCAGCGTTTTGTTTTGTGTGAAACTATGGTGGGATGCAGTGACAGGTCTTACAGAGGGAAATTATATGAATTAAAGTATGAATGCATTATATGAATGTATCTCTGAAGAGAACCAACTGCCTTCAGAAAAGTTTTGATGCCATTTCCTTTTCATCCTCCCTCCGTATACTTCCTAATAAAGCAATGTGTTTATAAGCGCAGCGCTGCTTTGTTTACAGCGGTTACTGCGGAAAAGGTTCTATTACTGCTGTTCCATAAGCGCCACCTGCTGGCAGACAGTGGATTTACATTTTCTGCCATATTTGTTCAGAAAAATGCAAAAATCAGACCAAATTTTTAAGTACTGTTGTAAAGTTTAACCGGTTGATGAAAAATAAGCTAATGTGCATTCTAATAATCTAAACAATCTGGATAATATAGTATTTAGAATTATTAACAGAGCAAATATTCATCATTTTGATTCATATCCCTTTTCTTTAAAATGGTTTAAAGCCTGAAATATGAGGTTCGTCATTTTATACATACATATATTTTTTTCCCCCCAAAACTTTAACATGTAATACATATTAATACATAACATGTTATGTTGTAGTCATCCAACCAACTTTTTTTTAAATTCATTTAAAATCAAAATTAAAATTTTTGTTAATGTAAATTTTTTTCGATGTTTCTGCTGTCGTTGCATTTTATTAAAAACATAACTGATTTATTTTATTAATTGTTATTATTATTATTATTATTATTATTATTATTATTATTATTATTATTATTATGAGGGTCGTTACAAATTTTGAATGTTAAAATAGGGGTCTCCTGGAAAAAAGGTTGGGAACCACTGCAATAAAGGGCCATAAAATAAAAGTTTTTAATCAATTTATTCTATGTTCTTTATTTTAAAGATCAATACTCATTAGTAAAAATAATCTATTTTTATTTTAATCTCTGTTTACAAATAAATGTTTTAGCAGCCATGGTACATTATGAAAGTAGCCCAATAACACAACCTACAACTCTGTAATCTTTCCTGTGAATGCATTTTCAAAATGTATTTATTTATTTGTACAACCCCAATTATACAAATAAAAAATAAATAACAATTTGGTAACACTGCACATTTGAGACACATAAAAAAAGTTATAACACTCCTTGGTCTTTCCTTAGCTTGCACAATATTGTAAACAATTTCTCCTAACCCATCCATCTCAATTTCCCTTTAGGTGTGATTCTCTACATCCTGCTGGTTGGATACCCACCCTTTTGGGATGAAGACCAGCATAGACTCTATCAGCAAATTAAAGCTGGTGCCTATGATGTCAGTTTAAGCTTCCTTCATATAATATTGATGATAATGCCAGAAGTGCTGATGGATCTCTGATTAACACTTGGATCGCTCTGTTGCACCCACAGTTTCCTTCACCCGAGTGGGACACAGTCACCCCTGAGGCGAAAGATCTTATTAATAAGATGCTGACCATCAACCCATCTAAACGCATCACTGCTGCGGAGGTACTCAAGCACCCGTGGATCTCAGTGAGTTTACAACTGAAATGCCATTTCTATCCTTCCATCAGTACTTTAGAACATATATACGTGTTTTGTCTTAGGGCCATGAATTCAGTTAATTTAGTCAGCAAATGAATTAGTACATCAAGTTCAGAACAAGATTAAATACGAACAGAACTGACCAATAAATTGCAAAGAACAGCAGAGTTCACACCATAGCTATAATGATAATGAAACAATAACTTTCAAAAGGATTTTTCCCATCTGATGAACATTAAAAACAATAACAGCCCATCAGAATCCATCCTGCTTTTAAGAGCTCAAGCATTTAAAGCAGCAGACAACAAAACTGCAGTGCACGCTTATAATAAACAGAACATTATCGTGCATTGGTGTGGATGCTATCATTATAATTACCTTTATAGTCATCATTCTTTGTGTGAACAGGCCTTTACTGTACACATTAATTTGCTCTGCTCGTGTTTCATAAACAGTGTACTTGAGTAAATATTTTCAGACCTTTTTTTAGCATTTTGACAGCCAGGAAGATATAAAGGAAATATTTTTTAGATGACTAATTCAATGTTCTTTTATTATATAAATATTACATGTTCTGGAGATGGCTGCAGATTCTCCAAATTCTCCAAATAACCTTTGGTTTCACCTCTGTTTGCTTTTAGCATCGCTCCACTGTTGCATCTTGCATGCACAGACAGGAGACTGTTGAGTGCTTGAAGAAGTTCAATGCTAGAAGAAAGCTCAAGGTAAGTTCGTATAAGACTGTGAGAAGCTCTCATATGTGACCCTGGACCACAAAACCAGTCATAAGGGTACATTTTTCGAAATTGAGATTTATACATCATCTGTAAGCTTTCAATTGATGTCCGGTTTGTCAGGATAGGACAATATTTGACCGAGATACAACTATTTGAAAATCTGGAATCTGAGGGTGCAAAAAAATCAAAATATTGAGAAAATGGCCTTTAAAGTTGTCCAAATGAAGTTCTTAGCAATGCATATTACTAATCAAAAATTAAGTTTTGATATATTTATTGTAACAAATTTACAAAATATCTTCATGGAACATGATCTTTACTTAATATCCTAATGATTTTTGGCATAAATCAATAATTTTGACCCATACAATGTATTTTTGGCTATTGCTACAAATATACCCCAGCGACTTAACACTGCTTTTGTGCTCCAGGGTCACATATGTGTTGCATTTAAAGTTCCGGGCTCGTAACTGAAAGGTTGCAGAGAATGAATAATAACAATTGTGCCCAGAGTGGCTTCATTTGAATAAATGATGGGTGAAAATCAGGCTATTAGTCCTTAACAATCAAAGTTGTACACCGCTCTGAACTGAATACAAGAATGCATTTTGAATTCTAATTCAGTTCCAGAATTTGAATTGAGGTAGCAAACAAGATGCAGAATTGCAATTTGAATTTGAATGTCTGAAGTAGAAATAAAAATTAATTCTTTTTTAACTATTAATTCTTTTTTTAATTAGAAAAGACATACTTTGAATGTTGGTTTGACAAATGATTGTTTGAAAAGGAAATAAAAATATATAGAAATGTGTATTTATTCATGTTAACATTCACCGTATTTATTAGTGAAATAAAACTTTTATGGACCAAGGTGGAAGAACATGTAATTTTCCTGAATGAATTACCACTGAATTATCATTACCATTATTTTAATTCCTCTTCCTATCCAATGTCCGATCTAAAATAGATTGCTCCACCTGTTCAAGTGTAGCAGCCGTAGCTTTTGCACAGGCCATTCTATCACTCCCAAACACTCTTGATCATTCATCACATCCTGTCTATTTTTACCCGGAGCGGTAATTCTCCACTAACTACTTTAAGATAATGTCCAGCGGAAACATACTGGCTTGAGTCAGCAGTGCACTTTTAGGTTTTAGTAACTCTCTCTGTCCATTATTATAACATTTAAATTGTGATACAGGTCAAGCGTGTAATGCTTAGATCAAGACAATGTTTATATGTTTAGAGTACCTGCACTTTTTACACATTTGAAGTAACAAAGTTTTTGATAAAAATAAACAAAAGTAAGGAAATATCCATCCCGTAACAGTTTTTTTTTTAATGTATCCTCAAAAAATTACTTATTTTGGCTATCGTGAGTCTTTTATTTTTGGACTAATTCTTGTGTGCTTCTTGTTATTTTTTTGGTTAAAATCTAAATGTATTAATATTTTGGTCCCACTTTGAATTAAGTGGCCTTAACTACTATGTACTTACATTTAAATTAATAATTTGGTACAATGCACTTATTGTGTACATACATGTTTCTACATTGTACTTATATTTTAAAAATACCTGCATGTAATTACATCTGTATTTAATTTCTGTAATTACATTTATAATTAGACTGTTGACCCACCCTTAAACCTACCCATACCACCAAACCTATCCCTAACCTTACCCATATCCCACCTCAATAGCATCAAAAGTGTTTTGCAATACAATATGAACAAAATAAGTACATTGCACTTTTTTTTTTTTTATGTAAGTACATAGTAGTTAAGGCCACTTAATATAAAGGCGGACCCATATTTTTTTAACATTTGATATTCACTCCCTGTTCCTGCTTGTTTGTTTAGAGCAGCTTTTAAAAGTGAAGCGTTCCTGGAGTGTGGGAGTATGTGATTATGTATGCTGGAAACTCCCAGGACCTATTTTAGAAAGTCAACAGATCCTCCAGAGCCAAAATCCATCTGGAGAGCTGAGCTGTGCTATGCCCCTCACTATGCTTTTCTGGGCTTTTGTGCCCTTTCTTATAGCAATTTCACTCTTTTTCTTTGTCTCTCATACAGGAGGAAAGAGTGGGGTCAGCAAGAAGACAGATGGTGTGAAGGTAGGATGGAAATCAGATATTCACTGTTTAGATAATTGATTCAAATAATGATTTTAATTGATCCTGTTTAAATGTAAGTGTATAATTTGTACATTGCAAACTTTATTTTGTATATTATGTTATATTTAGGGCTGTCAAGCATTAAATTTTTTGGAAAATCTAATCAATTACATGATGTGCCGATTAATTAAATTAACTGCACATCAATTTTGGCTGAGAAATTAACCTTCAAAAGAAAAATTTTGTGTTAGATGAGTAAAGCATTGAATAGACATTACAAAAAGTAGCGTTAGGGGCCGTTTACACGACAATGTTTTCAGCCAAAAACGGGAAATTTTTTATGCATTTTGCCTGTTCGTTTACACGTCAACGGCGTTTTGGGAACTGAAAACGCATATTTTTGAAAACGAGTTTCAAAGTGCAAGTTTTTGAAAACGCCACCGTTGTCGTTTCCGTGTAAACACCCAAAACGGGAATCTTTGAAAATGGTGACGTCATGCGCGTGCGTAGTACGTGTTTGGTATGTAGAGATGCGCAGTACGTGTCGATTTTAAAGGCAAGCGCGAAAAAGCATACACAACAATGGCGGAGTACATGGTACTGTCGTTGTTGTTTAAGAGTTTGCTAACGCTTCTTCAGCAAAGTGTGGATTTACTTCACCAATATTACAACCAACAGCGGAGACGCATCATATACGTCACTTCCCTACAGATACTGTTTACTAACAAGGTGACAGAGCCAACTACTGGCCTGACATACGTAATACAGCGTTTTTGGCCGTTTTCGCGGATATGTATAAATGTGAATCGTTTTGAAAACATCATCGTGTATACGTGAAACTTTTTAAAAACACAAGGGACAAACATTTTTCCGTTTTTGACTACATCGTTGTCGTGTAAACGTAGCCTTAGAAAGAAATATTTAGATTCAGCCTTGCATAACGATAATACATTTGTATGTTTATAATGTTTTTAATGAATATTTAAATATGAAATGATTATGTAAAAAAATTATACACTCATTATCAAACTTAAACTACCAGTAGGTGGCGGCAAGTCATAGACTTCATAAGCGAGTTGTTCATTCAACCGATTCGTTCAAACATTTGATTGATTCAGAAATTAAGCAATTGAACTGTTGCCGCCGGTTGTTTTTCATGTCCGTGGGTTTAAGCGACTCCAATAACATGATATTTATCCCCTGGAATGCGAATTTTAGTAGGGGAACCTCGCCAAAAAACGTGTATTTTACCCCCAGGAACACGATTTTTAACTGGGGACCCCCTCGAAACGCAATAGAGTGGGGGAACTATGACGTCAGAACCCGGAAGAGTAATTCGCCGCGGGTTCCGAGATTTTCCTATGGGGTTTTATAATGGGGTTTTTCAATTTATGAGTAAAATAAAGCCTGTGGTAAACATAACTTGATGATATGTCTACATTTTGTTCTACAACGTAAATTACACACATCCATACCCAAAACAAAAATTCTGAAGCAGTTATGTTCATTTTTGAAAACGTATGTTTTTAATAAGTAACTAAATAAGAACGTTTGGGCTGTGAGTGTGTGCAGTTTACATTGTAGAACAAAACGCAGAAGTATCTTCAAGTTATGTTTACCACAGGCTTTATTTTACTCATAAATTGAAAAACCCCATTATAAAACCCCATAAGAAAATCTTGGAGGAAACTGCGGTGAATTACTCTTCCGGGTTCTGACGTCATAGTTCCCCCGCTCTAATGGGATAGTTTTGGGCTAGTTTTGAGTAGCGATTGGGCAGGTTTTCTTGTGAAAACCTGGCAACCCTGGTCATTTAGGACTGTCTAAGTCAGGGGTGTCAAACTCAACTCCTGGAGGGCCAGAGCTCTGCAGAGTTTAGATTCAACCCTAATTAAACACACCTGATCCAATTTATCAAGTCCTTCAGGCTTATTTGTAAATGACATGGTATATGTGTTGCAGCAGGTTTGGAACAAAACTCTGCAGGGCTCCGGCCCTCCAGGAACTGAGTTTGACTAGGGCTGGGACAATAAATGGATGCATCGCGAATCGAGAAAGGATTCTGCATCGATTCTGAGATTTTCCGAAGGCATCGCCATTCTCTCTTGAATCGATTCTGAGCTTAGTTTTTAACAGCAGATGGCACTGCATGCTTTAGAAATAGTCATATTCTGCTTGCTTCCAGTTCTTTACACACGCACAATTTAAACCTAAAATAATCATTCATAAAGTTCGAAAAGGTTGAAGTGAATTACAAGGATGTTTGCAGTGGGCTGTGTTTACATTAATCTTGCATCATAAAAGCCGATGTGCAAGTACATTTAACCTCTTACATTACACTCTAAAAAATTCTGGGTTGTTTCAACCCAACTTTGGGTCAAAGATGGACTAACCCAGCTGCTGGGTTACATTTTTTTATTAAATTTTTAACCCAAAAGTTGGGTTAGTCCATATTTGACCCACAAGTTGGGTTGAAACAACCCAGCATTTTTTAGAGTGTACTCAGCCGAACGCACAAGCTTTCTTCTTCGTGAGCATTTGAGTGTGCCGTTAAAAACTAGCCTAGAGCACCATCTGCTGCTAAAAACTAAGCTCAGAATTGATTCGAGAGAAAGTCACAATGCATTCCGAAAATCTCAGAATTGATCCACGAATTGCGATGCATCGATTTATTGTCCCAGCCCTAAGTTTGAAACCCCTGGACAAACTCATTTACGACTGTGGTTACGAGGTCACTGGCCAAAAACGAGCATTTTGACATAATTGTGTGTGTTTTTGTCATAGACTGCATAAAACAGGTTTTTGTCCGCGAAAGAGAAATCACTGCGCTTCTCGCGCTACTGGCTCACTGTCTGAAGCTGCTTTCTGTGCGCGTGCACGTGTCGGATTTACAGAGAGCTGATCTCAGCACCAGTAACTTCACTTTTGCGTCTTATCGTGCTTGATAGCGTGTTGTTCATATAGTCTACTGTAATGATAGCCAAAGGGATGCCAGGAAAAAATGGATGCTGCGTTAAATATTTTTAACATGTAAACTGAAAAAAAATGAATCGCTCATCCATTAATTTTGACAGCCCTAGTTTTATATTATATTATATTATAGACAACAGTTCACTCCACTTGACAACAAGTGACTGTCTTTTGCATATCTGTGAGTCTTCAACCGATTCTTTGAAAACACACAAGACCCAAACACCACAGCTCATTTTGGAATAGCATACTACTCGTACTCTTTCTGCCATATCATAAGCAAGTCCTGTCCTCACTGGGCCTGTCTGTTGTTTCACAGTGCCATGCATCCACTTTGAACCTCCTCTCATTCTGTTGCGAAGGTAAACTGGCATGTTAAATGATTTCTGCCCTTAACTGCGATCGTGGCAGCTCTTATCTGCTGATATCAATTTCGCTTGCTACTCAGGCACACGACCATTGGAGGCACCATCACATTTTATATGCTTGATAATGGTTTAATATACCTTAAATAAAAATAATTCATATGATTTAATAGATATCCTTATTCTGAACAACTTTTTTAAAGTACTGGTATCAGTCTGATTATTTGACACACACAAAAAAATCGACTTTGCAAGCTTGTCCTTGTCCTCCATCTAATGAAAAGGGTGATTTTCTTTTTTTATTTCATCGGTCAATAACTTTCAAAAACATGTTGAAAATTCTATTCAGCATGATTTCCACAGGATCATTGATAGTTATAGTGTAGCTTAATATCCTCAAAAATCTGTCACCAGAATTAAATATCCTGATTTTGACAAAACTTCACATATCTGTGTAAGGTGTGAGTCTTTGGAGGCATGTAAAATTTGTTTCCGAACAAAGGCCATAATGCAATAAGAAGACTCATTTTACCATCATTAAATAAATTACCACTTTTTCTGCCAAATAACAATAA
>NW_015505989.1:27793-30613 GCF_001515645.1 Sinocyclocheilus grahami
TCTGACGTCATAGTTCCCCCGCTCTAATGGGATAGTTTTGGGCTAGTTTTGAGTAGCGATTGGGCAGGTTTTCTTGTGAAAACCTGGCAACCCTGGTCATTTAGGACTGTCTAAGTCAGGGGTGTCAAACTCAACTCCTGGAGGGCCAGAGCTCTGCAGAGTTTAGATTCAACCCTAATTAAACACACCTGATCCAATTTATCAAGTCCTTCAGGCTTATTTGTAAATGACATGGTATATGTGTTGCAGCAGGTTTGGAACAAAACTCTGCAGGGCTCCGGCCCTCCAGGAACTGAGTTTGACTAGGGCTGGGACAATAAATGGATGCATCGCGAATCGAGAAAGGATTCTGCATCGATTCTGAGATTTTCCGAAGGCATCGCCATTCTCTCTTGAATCGATTCTGAGCTTAGTTTTTAACAGCAGATGGCACTGCATGCTTTAGAAATAGTCATATTCTGCTTGCTTCCAGTTCTTTACACACGCACAATTTAAACCTAAAATAATCATTCATAAAGTTCGAAAAGGTTGAAGTGAATTACAAGGATGTTTGCAGTGGGCTGTGTTTACATTAATCTTGCATCATAAAAGCCGATGTGCAAGTACATTTAACCTCTTACATTACACTCTAAAAAATTCTGGGTTGTTTCAACCCAACTTTGGGTCAAAGATGGACTAACCCAGCTGCTGGGTTACATTTTTTTATTAAATTTTTAACCCAAAAGTTGGGTTAGTCCATATTTGACCCACAAGTTGGGTTGAAACAACCCAGCATTTTTTAGAGTGTACTCAGCCGAACGCACAAGCTTTCTTCTTCGTGAGCATTTGAGTGTGCCGTTAAAAACTAGCCTAGAGCACCATCTGCTGCTAAAAACTAAGCTCAGAATTGATTCGAGAGAAAGTCACAATGCATTCCGAAAATCTCAGAATTGATCCACGAATTGCGATGCATCGATTTATTGTCCCAGCCCTAAGTTTGAAACCCCTGGACAAACTCATTTACGACTGTGGTTACGAGGTCACTGGCCAAAAACGAGTATTTTGACATAATTGTGTGTGTTTTTGTCATAGACTGCATAAAACAGGTTTTTGTCCGCGAAAGAGAAATCACTGCGCTTCTCGCGCTACTGGCTCACTGTCTGAAGCTGCTTTCTGTGCGCGTGCACGTGTCGGATTTACAGAGAGCTGATCTCAGCACCAGTAACTTCACTTTTGCGTCTTATCGTGCTTGATAGCGTGTTGTTCATATAGTCTACTGTAATGATAGCCAAAGGGATGCCAGGAAAAAAAATGGATGCTGCGTTAAATATTTTTAACATGTAAACTGAAAAAAAATGAATCGCTCATCCATTAATTTTGACAGCCCTAGTTTTATATTATATTATATTATAGACAACAGTTCACTCCACTTGACAACAAGTGACTGTCTTTTGCATATCTGTGAGTCTTCAACCGATTCTTTGAAAACACACAAGACCCAAACACCACAGCTCATTTTGGAATAGCATACTACTCGTACTCTTTCTGCCATATCATAAGCAAGTCCTGTCCTCACTGGGCCTGTCTGTTGTTTCACAGTGCCATGCATCCACTTTGAACCTCCTCTCATTCTGTTGCGAAGGTAAACTGGCATGTTAAATGATTTCTGCCCTTAACTGCGATCGTGGCAGCTCTTATCTGCTGATATCAATTTCGCTTGCTACTCAGGCACACGACCATTGGAGGCACCATCACATTTTATATGCTTGATAATGGTTTAATATACCTTAAATAAAAATAATTCATATGATTTAATAGATATCCTTATTCTGAACAACTTTTTTAAAGTACTGGTATCAGTCTGATTATTTGACACACACAAAAAAATCGACTTTGCAAGCTTGTCCTTGTCCTCCATCTAATGAAAAGGGTGATTTTCTTTTTTTATTTCATCGGTCAATAACTTTCAAAAACATGTTGAAAATTCTATTCAGCATGATTTCCACAGGATCATTGATAGTTATAGTGTAGCTTAATATCCTCAAAAATCTGTCACCAGAATTAAATATCCTGATTTTGACAAAACTTCACATATCTGTGTAAGGTGTGAGTCTTTGGAGGCATGTAAAATTTGTTTCCGAACAAAGGCCATAATGCAATAAGAAGACTCATTTTACCATCATTAAATAAATTACCACTTTTTCTGCCAAATAACAATAAGCACAAACACTGAAACTGGTTGAGAACTTCATATGAGCAAATGTCAGACGCGCAATAAACAAATCAAATATGATTAAATGGACATTGCGGAAGATCAAAGCAAGAATTACAGTCACTCATTGTTTACTTAGCAAGAAACTAACACCAACAATAACATCAAAAACATTTAATACACTGTATAACATAGAATGCATAGATTTTGTATGCTGGAAATTGTAATACTTTCATCAAACTTCTACAAAATATTTTGGGATAAATATTGATATAGTTCTTGCAAAATGTATAATTATATAAATTTTCCATGCAGCTTGTGCTCTATATTATTCAAGTATTCTAAACCCATACAATCATCTATGGAACAGACTGAAATATAATTCATCAGTCACTGAAAATCTCCAGAATTCCCGATCTGATTTGTTTCAATGGGTGGTCATTTCATTTGTAAACTACTGTGAGATTTGTTTTTCATGAGACCAGGTAGGTTTGTACAATAAGTGCTTTCTGAAGTCGTATAAGCTATTCACGAAATAAACATAACATTTAAGGTGGATTGTATTTGAGAAGGACTGTAGACTATTGATGCAAGAACTCTTACACAACACATACAGTGTTCAGAATCAC
>NW_015505989.1:30623-50073 GCF_001515645.1 Sinocyclocheilus grahami
CTGCCACAAACTGGCAAACTTTAAAGGCCGCAACCCAACAATGAGTAAAGCATGGCTGCCATGGAGCTGGACTTTCTTTTTTTCTGTTATTGATGTTACATCACATTTGTAAAGTTGATGGAAATCTGACTCATTTATTGTTGCAGGACCGAAACTGCTGACTAGAAATCCTCTGATTTTCACCAATTCTTTCTTTCTTGAAGGCACAGAGAAAGTAGCCAGTCAACTCTGATCATGCTTTATGTGATCTTAGCTTTGAAACTAACAATACAAATCCTGATTCTCAATGTGTCATTTATAGGAATCATCAGAGAGTACCAACACCACAATTGAGGATGAGGATACTAGAGGTGAGACTGTCTGTCTGTTGGTCTTTTTCTGATTCTAGGGATTCAGAGCGCTTCACATTTCCTCCAGTTTCTGACAAAACTTAGCAGTAGCTCCATCAACAACATGTCCATTTGAATTAAAAGGATAGTTCACCCAAAAAGGAAAATTTGCTGTTAATTTACTCAGCCTTGGGTCATCCAAGATGTACGTGACTTTTTTCTTCAGTAGAACAGTTTTGAGCTGAAACCGTGGTCCTTGGTGATTCATAAAATGCAAGCCAACAGCTACCGGTTTTTGAAAAAAAAAAAAAAAGCATATAAGGGACACTAAATTAATACCCGTGGCTCCTGATAATATATTGAGGATAAAATATTGAAGTCTGTGTAAGAAACTGAGCATTATTTACAACATTATTACCTGTAATCCAGAACCGCAGGTCCGGAGTGATGTTCGGTTCAGAATTGAATCACTCTTTTGAACCGCTTCTTCTTAGTGAACTAGATGAACCAGTTGACCAAATAGGACTGAATCATCTGAAACAGTTTGTGTCTCGAGCAGCACAGATCTAAAAGTTACTCAATCAAAACTCACTTTCAGACGCCTGACAGTCACTGTGACTGGAAATAAGCCAAAATACATGCAAATCTGATTCTATGATGAATGAATCATTCAGCTCTCCAGTTCCTCCAACAGTCACTGAACTGAGGAAACAGTTCCTTCTCAGACCGAAGACCGTTGATCCGCTGATATGAGCACGTGTGAACGAACACATGAATGAAGGGGTGAAATGAAAGTTTTTATGGTTTCTCATGGTTTATGTAAAAATGTGAGCTTATTAATACCAGTTTATTCACTTTATATGCTTTAGACATGTAAAACATCCACGTTTCACGTCCTTATTGGGTGCTTTAATAATATAATTGTATAGACATGACGTCATTTTGAGATTACGCAAAAAAAACTGGTGAATCAGTTATTTGAACCTGTTCATTTAACTGTCCGAAAGAACCTTTTCCCCGAAAATAATCAGAATTCTCCATTTGCCTGAGGCTCTGGATTACAGGTAATAATGTTATAAATAATATTCAGTTTCTTGCACAGACCGATCGTTTCACTTCATAAGACCGCAATATATCGTCAGGAGCCACAGGTGTTCATTTTGTGTTCCTTGGTATATGCTTTTTTTAAATCTCAAAAACGGTCAGCTGCTGACTTGCATTTGAATCACCAAGGATCACGGTTTCAGCTAAAAATCTTCTTTACTGTTCTACTGAAGAAGAAAAAATCATCTACATCTTGGATGGCCTGAGGGTGAGTAAATTAACAGCAAATTTAAATTTTTGGGTGAACTATCCCTTGAATTAAAGAGCAGGTCATGTGGTATTTTAAAGTGTCCTAATATTGTGTTGGAGTCCCCTACAACAAGTTTAAATGCATCTAGAAAACATTGTAATTTTCTCAGAATATACATTTAATATTAGAGTCATTTGCAAATGATTTCTAAACAGTTCGTTCCAAGCAAGTTCGGAGCAGACCCCTCCCTTCCATAAGCCTACTCTGCTCTGATTGGTCAGCTGGCCAAGCCTGTTGTGATTGGCACAGAGAAGAGTCCTTGAGCAAGTTAGCGAGCGCTACCATTGACAAAGCACCTTTGCATAAAACAATAATACAGTGCTCCAATCCGTTCTTATAATAATGACATAAAATACAAAAAACACTTATGCAAACTAATCGTGCCCACAGCTAAAGTTTAGCTGCTAAACTGTGAACACTTAAAACAATAATGGTGGATACGTTAGCCGAGTGCTAACGTGACTAACTGAGGAAACAATACAGTTTGTAAACCAAAAGATGTCTACTGTAATGTTTGAAGAACGACCGACAAAAGACGCTCTGTGTCTTAACTTTTAATCAGAACGCAGAAAACAGCAATTTCACAATTAATATAAAGTCTGTGCGCTACACTACGTTCTTTATTATTAAACGAAGTAATTAGAACAACGTCAGTCTACATTAATCGGCACATTCTTAAGAAATAGTGGGTTCACAGCGAATTATCAGAACTACTTCAGTAAGACAGTAATATTGTGCTTTACCTGAAAACCTAAAGCTGCACTAGGTGTACATCACATATTAGCAGAAAAACATGATATTTTGAGCACTCAATTGAGAATGTACACATGACGTATCGTCAATCGTACTTACAGGTTGTGCTTCGGAGAGCTTGTTAGTCCAAATTAAGAAGATAGAAGAAGCCAACGAAGATAAAAGCTAAGATTAGAGAAGCAGTCCTAGGTAAAATGACATGCACACAACAAAAGGTTTGAATTGTATTTCTGTGGTATATCCTTGAACACAGCGTCTTCTCAACATGATGTAAACACACTAACTAGCAGAAGTGTTTGTGGGCAGGTCAGACTCTGTTCATATTTCGCGGGCAGGCCGGGATTATGCAAATGTGTTACCCAGTGACGTATACCGGTAACAGGCAAAAGATTCGAAAATATGACGACTCGTTAAGGCGATTCAGAATCGACTTTCTCTTTTGAGAGACAATATCTTTATTTATCCTGCACTTTTTTGATTAACAACTTTGCAGATTGTTTTCATTTAAGGATAGCTACATTATAAACTGCAAAAGAGATATTTTTCAAAAAAAAACATATGACCTGCTCTTTAAGCACAGAGCACAGAATTGTTCATTCTGATGTTACTTTTATTTACCAATATTGGTTACACAATTATATGGCAGGTACTTTTATCAAACTTCACTAACATTATAAGAGAATCTCAAGGAAAATAATAATTCAAAGTGACATCTGTATAGTCAAATCTATCACAGTCTGATCCCCTGGAGAAACCTTTAAATATTTATCTTTCTGCTTTGCAGCGAGGAAGCAAGAAATCATCAAAGTAACTGAGCAACTCATTGAGGCCATCAGCAATGGAGATTTTGAGAATTACACGTGAGTTTTTCATCCAGTCTTTCACCATCCACATTTGCTAATCTATAAATATGAATGTACTGTAATGGAGACTGGCAACGGTTGTGCCATCTTTATCATCTGTAAAGGCCTGTTCCCGTCAATGATGTTAACTATAACTATAAACTTTGACTAATTGTTCTTGTTATATGAGAATAGCGAAGTCCACACCACAACTATAACGATAATGACAGAGAGGAATTAGATTGTTGGAATCATTTTCAGAACAATTTTTTCCAGCTGATGAGTGATAAAAACATTGACAGCCAATCTATAAAGAGCTCAAGCATTTAAAGCAGCAGACAACATAACTGCAGTGCATGCTTATAATAAACAGAATGTTATTGTGTGCTGGTGTGGATGCAAATATGGTTATTGTCCTTTGGGTGAATAGGCATTACTTCATTAGATTTTTTTCAATGTATTGTTTGTGCAATTTATCTCAAACTAATAAAAGAGATGGATTGTAACACTAAAGCCTCTTTGAGGCAGAGGTCATGTCCAAATGCATTACGTAAAGTTCACTAAGTCTGCATAGATGCATCACTCCATTTGTCAGCCATTATTATTATCTTTTTCCCTCTTGTCTGTATATAAACTTTCTCCTTCTTTTACCCATGGTCATAATCACATGGTAACTGAGATCTTCAAACCTGGACCATTTGTACTTCCATATAGATTTGACTGCTAAAAAAATACTTAATACTTGACCTGAAGATCAAATTTGGTAAGAAATTACAAAATGTGTAGGAGAAGTAAAAAAAACAAACAATTGCAGTTGTTGATCGCTAGGTGATCTCAATTTCAAGGATGCACATCAAGTTTCATTTCAGCACATCATAGATTTAAAAAGATGTTAAGATTCATAATGGTGAAGAGACAAATTGGCTGAGAGTCATTGATATAATCTGATTCAGCACGATCCAAGAAATCCATTGAGCCATTGTGATTTTAGGACAAATAGTCTCTTGAACAGTAGATGACGCTATCATAAAACTTGCATATGGAGCAGATGGCCTCCTGTCATGCTTATCAGGGAACAAGTTATCATTCCAGATATTCCTCATAGCAAACTTCTTCATTTCTGCTTCTCCTCTCAATCTGAATGCTGGTGTGTCTGGCTTATAGGCTTATTACAAAATGATGTTTTAAAGAGCTCCTCAACCAGTTATCATCAAAAGAATTCATATTTCCTAGGATCAATTATCAAATTAAAGTAGGTATATATCACCATCCTGGTATGCAATAAAGAATTTATCTCTGGGAAACAACATGTCAAGATATTTGAAGACCAATAAGTTAATGTCAAGACTACATTAAATGTGATAAATTATCAATATGTTAATATGATATGTTATACTATGTTTGTGTGCAGGAAGATGTGTGATCCCAGCGTTTCAGCGTTTGAGCCTGAGGCCCTGGGAAACCTGGTAGAAGGGCTGGATTTCCATCGCTTCTACTTTGACAACCGTAAGATGCAACATGTACCTGTATTCTAATTCATAAGAATTAAAAGCAAAATTCTAATTCGCTTCTGCCTAATGCTATTTCACCTCAAAATTTGTATAATGCTGGTTGAATAAGAGCAGGCATGGTTTACATATAAATATGCAAATATTGGATATTGTCTAATCCAAAATGTGTGGTGTTTCTAATTTGTCAAAGCAAAATGTGATGTGGTGTTTAATTGGGACATCCAGACAATGGTTTAGGATTCACTTGTTCAAAATACAAAAATATCCAGCAAAGACATAACACTGATGACAGGGGAGCTCCTTTATGCTTCCTGTTCATCTTTTCTAAACTTCATATACGGGAGAGTGGAGTAAGTTGACCCACTCCCTGCATCTTGGCAACTGTACACTTTAACTCTCATGTGACCACCTATAATTATAGCCAGACTATGAAAAGGAGAAACACATGGGAGGACTGGAAGGCCCATTTATTTTAAAAACTGTTTTTGGCTTGTCAAAGTCAAATTTTACAATTTTAGCATAGGTAGGCGCGTTTCCATTCCGGATTTGCACAAAACTTTGGAGATATTTCATAAATGTCGATAAAAAAGTATTGCGAAATGACGGCGTTTCCATTAACCGATGTTATGCAACTAAAACTTAATTTGTTCCTCTCGCGATAAGTCATGACAGTGGATTTTGATGGATTTTGGCTACACTAGCCATTATATTTAATTGAAGGAGGCTTATGCGTGTATCTTGACAGAAGCAGCGTGGAGAACAGCTTCTGGGACGTGCCGTGGTACGACTGGTAACACAAGCTTTGACTAGAGTGGCCGCGATCAGCTCCGGTGGCCGTTTCGGAGCCGTAACACGCTGCAGACGTGTGCAGTATAAATAGTCTAAGCATTAATGGCAGGGAAAGCCCCTTATACTTGAGAGCAGCCACATATGAAGTGCTTCTTGGAAGTTATAGAACATTGAGGAATGATCATACGACTTTTTACGTACGCCATTTGACCTGTTAATGTGAAAGAAACGTTTCCGTTGCAGTTCTGCTAAATATTCCTTTTTCGAATTGCCTGAAAAACCATCTCATGCAAGCGTAAAAACTTGTTTGCAATATGGGCGTTTTTGCAAAATTGATGCGTTTCCATTAAGCATATTTTCAATTCGCAATTTCAATTTGCGCAATTTGAAGGGTAATGGAAATGCGCCTACAGACGTAATGGTTGTTACATCAAAGGAAATTTATCCAGGTTTAAAAATATTTATGATGCACACAGGGGATTTAGCAACATATAAAACCATGCAAAACATTTAGCTAAATATTAACCTGAATTATTAAGCTAGCTAGTTTTTTTTCTCCAAAATGGCAGCTATGGGGCAAAGTAAGTCAAATGCTGTGGGGTAAATTGAGCCAAATTGAGCCTTACCCCACCATAAGGAACTGAAGTTAAGATAAATCTCTGAAGTATTAACTGGTATACTGCATATATATATATATATATATATATATATATATATATACAGTATATATGTTTTTGGGAAGGTTAGAACTTTGATGTTCAACATATTGTTTCATAATTGCAAACAATTGAAAAATGAAACTTCATTTGGTTGGTTTTATGTTGTTTAAGTTAGCTTTAAGACCAAAAAATGTGACTGTTTTTAAAAGGAATTTTTTTTAGTTTTTAAAAGAGGTAAATCTTTAAAGATTTCACATGGGTTTGAATCAGATTCAGTCAGATGGTCAGTTTACACCCAGATGGTGCATGTTACCCACTGACTTGGGTCAACTTACCCCTAACCTGGGACAAATTGAGCCATGGGAACACTTTTTTCCAAGAAGCCATATTTTTAGAACCCTACATTTTAGAACCCTTTGTCATAGATACATTCTTATAATTAAAAATGTTTCCTGAAATTACTTTAGATACTTTTATTGGCCCCATTTTCCCTTTTCTTGAGGACCAGTAAAAAATGGCTCATCTTACCCCACTCTCCCCTACTGCATCACCATTTGTTGAGTTATAGAAGTCATTTTTTTCTTGAATTAAACTCGCCACATCCAAACAGATTCAACAGCTGAAATATTTGTTAAATGCCACTATTGTTTTTTTTTTTAACCATATCATCATTTATTATAACTTACATAAATTAATGTTACACTCTAAATAATGGGACAAACCCAGCAATTGGGTTGCTTTGACCCAGCTGTTGGGTTACTACCCAGAAGGTTGGGTTGAACATTTAACCCAGCCGCTGGGTCAAAACAGCCCAATTGCTGGGTTTGTCCCTATTTTACCCAGCACTGGGTTGTATTTAACCCAGCATTTTTAGAGTGTATGAACTGTATATGTACAGGAGTTTTCGTTTTTGTTTTTTCACTGGTGTTGTTTTACTTTTCACTCATTTTATTAAATTATTCATTGCATTGTGTTTTAGCATCTAGCATAAAATGATTGTGCTGGTAACTCTGTAGTTTTAGGGTTAAAGGAAATGTTCATAAATGGAAAACATGCGTTGAAAAAAATTGGCGTACAAACAATTTTCACTGAGAAAACGTTAATAAACAACAATTAATTAAAAAGAAACTGCAAGTAACATATTGAATGATTGACATATTGAAGTATAAAGACTGAAATAGCATTTTTTTGTCAAATGCCCTCCAGTAATCTTTTTTACAGTGTACTGGTAATTTTTGGCCAGGACATTATCCATTTTTCAACAGATTTTTTTTTCTTAAAGTGTATGTTTTCAATGTTCTACCAGTCACATTCAATGGTAAGCTATGGTCATCAACATATAAGTGTTGCTGCACATTGTGTTGGATTGTGTGCATTACCCAACAAGCCTTGAAACATTATTGGAATATTAAATTTTTTCATTTTGCAAACATTATTGGAACATTACTTTGGAATCGTCTCAAAACAAGTAGTGAATAGTAACATTTTAAACACTAGACGATCATCCAACTGAATGGTTTCATTAAAAAATATATAATAATTTATGATATTTTTGTGCTAACATTTTGAGAACATTATTCAAGACCCGCTAACTGTGAACAAACGTTCTGTTAACGTTACTGCAAGACCTTTTGCTCATTACTTTGAGAGAAACATGACAGATGGATTGCGGAACCTCTCTAGCAACCTAGAGATTTTTGTGAAAATTTGATTTATTTATTTTTTTTTACAGTGTGGTCAAAGAACAGCAAGCCAGTCCACACCACCATCCTGAACCCTCATATCCACCTGATCGGCGAGGAGGCCGCCTGCATTGCCTACATTCGTATCACGCAGTATCTCGACACAAACGGAATGCCATGCACTGCCCAGTCAGAGGAGACACGGATCTGGCATCGTAAAGACGGCAAGTGGCAGATAGTCCACTTCCATCGCTCAGGCTCTCCGTCTGCCATCACTAAATAAGAGAGTCAGGTAATAAATCTAAAAATTAATTATTAGCATTTATTATTATACACAAATGTAATGATTGCAGAGGCAGATTCAGCAATTCTTAAAATTTTGCTCTATTTTACAATTTTTTTTTAAATCTCAAGAAAAATCTTTTTGCAATTGCTGGGATCAGTTTTTTTCAATACTTTGTGTACTTTTTTCAAAACTCTTCACACAGTGTCAGCTAAACTGTGGATCATTTTTCATTTAGTACAAAATGCATTCAACGACTGCATCTTTCAAATTACATTAATTATTTTCTCACTCAAACACAACCACTGGCAAAACTCCACAGGTCGATTTGGACTTATAGTAACTGTTAAACTTAAGTTCAAAACCTAACATAGCAATTTGCTACAGTTCTACATCACACCATATTTAAATACATTGCAAATCTAACAAATGAAATGCTATCAAAACAATTAGATTTACAGTAGCTGAACACTTACACAGGTGTTAGATTTTCAGTGTCCCTCACCATCTACACAAAATGGTAAAAATAGGAATAATGTTGTACTGTAATGTAAATTCGGACCATGCAGCAAGTACTGCAGTGAGTAGAGAGTGCCATTCTTGTTTTTTAAAGACATTTTACAGAAGAAAACATTGTATGATGCTACCGGTTGTTAGTGTTTTTTTATTTTTTATGTCATTGCTTTATTAGTCACAAAGTGTGTTTATTGGATGATTCATTTGAAACACGTATGAAGTGTTTCGGTAGTTTTAGTGCACTTCGAATGTGGAATTTACTGCTGTGTCCAGATGAAAATTGGTTCGGAGAGCTGTGTGAAGAGTTTGAGTCTGCCAATAAGTATTAAGTACTGAGAACTGGACCCTACCGATTGTAAAAAAACAAAACAAAACAAAAAACTCTATTTATCATAATTTTATTGAAATTGTTTCTACATTAATATACTTTCTTCAAGCCCAGTGGCTATAATTCAGCCATTGGTACAGGTTGAACTGTAACACTGTAATAATGAACGGTTCATAAACAAATTGTTCTTGAATATGTTCGGCAGATCGGAGTGAATCTGTTGAAACATGTAAACACAGTGGACACTCATTCAAAACCAGCCCAGATCTGGGAGTAATACAGTTTGATCCTAGAGCTGATTATGTCTGCATCTACAAACTGTACAACAATTGGCTTCAAACTAGGGCTGTGACGAGATCTCGCGATATTATAATGTGACGATAGGTGTGTACGACTTGAAGCGGCGCTGTGCAGACCGATCGCTCTCACGATATTTTGATGTCATACACCGATTGGTCTGCGCAGCGCCGCTTCAAGTTGAACACTGGATATTTATCGTCGAGGTGAAAGGCTGTCTCGCGATATCAGCATAATTGCAAAATCAGTTTTGCTCAATTTCGCAAAGGAAATAGTTCCAAACAAAGCCACAGCAGAACTGTTCTGCGTCTCCGAGCAACACACAGCGGTGATTCTTTACTAAATGAATCTGCGGTTTTGAATGAATCAAGTGAGTCAATGACTTTCAGTCGAATAAAAGAAGATTTCATAAAAATAGTGTTAAAATATCATCTCGATACTGTGTATTGTCTCGTCTTGTGAGCTAAGTACTACAAAGAAATCATGCTGAACTGAAACAGTACAATGACACAGTGAACTGCTCACAGCAGTCGTCAATAATACACTGACACAATGAATCCGTGACAGGATTGCTCCAGTGACTCTGACTCAGGGCCATGTACAGTGTCTATCAAACCAGTGAGAGCCAATGAGAGTCAAGCTTCTTTAATAGCAAACAGCATGCTGAAAATATGTTGATTTACTTCGCATTTTTTTGAAAATATGCAAAAATCTTTTTTTAAGCTCAGAGATTTATAGTTAATAAATTTTACTATTGTACCATGAAGATTCATCAGACGCTCATTTGCATTATTTACAAGCATTTCGTACACTGTTTGCATTTAAATAGATGGACCATTTCCAGCAGATTTAGTTTACAGACAACTTTCAGTCATGTTTAACTAAAGATTTTCATTTACAATATACAATTCAAAACTTTGCCATTAGCAGAGTCCATGCCATCAAACAGATCTTTGCACACTCGAGCCCTGAGAATAATTTTACTCTTGACTCATCGTGAGTCAGACGTGACGAATTCAGCGAGAACGGCAACACACGGACCAGTGCAATTTGTGAACATACCTAGCCACTAAGGGGACATGGTAATGGAAAAAAGCATATAGAATATAAGATATTTATGTTCTCTGTGTTGCATTCTCCTAAAAAACATTAGCGCCCTCCTGTCAGAGAGTTCTGACCAACTGTACTTTGAATTCAGGCAGTCTGTCCAAAATTCTAAATAAAACTTTACGATCTGCTCCTTGTGTTTGTGTTTATGTCCAAATCGTTGTCAGGCTGCCAGCAAGAATATAAACGGACAAAGGCAAGTTTTGCAGAAGAACACAACATTGAAATGTAATTTTCCTCCCATCTCATATGTCCCCATAGAGGCTTCCTAGGGACTGATTTAACAGGTTCATCCAAAAGAATCAGCTTCTTTAGTTTTAAATGACAATGTGCAATAATGGTTTTAAGAATTGTCATAGAGTAAAAAGTTAGATAAAAAAGTATTACTTTTTCAAATATCTGTACTTTATCATAAGTGTCTTCTTATTAATAGTTAGTAAGGTAGTTGTTAAGTTTAGGTATTGGATAGGATTAGGGATGTAGAATATGTCGCTGTGTACAGAGCTGTTTTTGACAAGGTAAAAAGGCTGTTGTTTTACACGGCCATTGAGGAATTTTAACCAAAGTATGTTGCTGACCCTAAAGAATCATACAAACTTATGGAAAATGGGCATCCGATGTCCCCTTTAAAGGGGTCATAGTATGCTACATGCACTTTTACAAGTTGTTTGAACTGAAATGTGTGTTGGCAGTGTGTGTACACAACCACCCTATAATGATAAAAATTCACCCAGTGTTTTTTTTTATCTACTAGAATCTTTACCCCTTTCTCAAATCGAGCCGATCTCCGATGCCTGTCTGTGTGATGTCACACAGACAGGCCCCTCCCACGATAGTTTGATTGACAGTAGCGTTTCAGCACAGACTGGACTGGCGTCTTACCTTAGCTCCGCCCTGAGTGAGCTGTCATCAGTCCGCCATTGTTTCACCGCCGGAGCAGATGTAGACAAGAATGACTCCTGAGCGATTGGGGTGTTTTGTTGTTGGATGTAATAATGAACATAGCAGTCGTCATTTACTCCCGACAGCTGAGCCGCTGAATATAGGGATTTCTTGAAAATGGCAGGGAAGTGTTTGATCAAGCATGGAGCTAAATGCTGCAGTGACCCTCCAGGACCAGAATTTTCTAACATATTTGTGAATTATATTTGTAAAAAAAATTCATTTTTAGACTTGCTCTATAACATTTTGTATACTGAACTAGCTTTCTTTTTCTGTCTTAGTTGAAAATACCAGAGTTGCAGGATCACTGGCTTGAGGATGTACAAGCTCCCGGCTTCTCATCTCATTCCTTGAACTTCATTGGCCCTCTGCTTTACGGTGTCATCACATTCACATTAGCATTTATTCTCATTGCTCAGAACACTTCTTTATGGATAAACTATGATGAAGCCACTTTGCTGTTGCAACCCTGCTGTATGGAATGGTTTTTTTTTTTAGTATCTTGGTTATGTTTACAAAATTAGCCACCATGTTTTTAACCATAAGTGCTACATTTGCAGATATTTGACACAAATTAGATATTCGGGACAACTACTACATTCCAAAAGAGATCCTGTTTCCTGTATTTTATAAAAACGACACGGATACCTAGATTTTTTTCTTTTTTCAACGGTTAGACATTTCCGGCTCTCTCTAGCGCCTGTAATGAACTCGAATGTAATCTGATTGAAATGGATCTCTGTGTTATTTTAATGTCTACCCCTAAATAGAAATACTTGTTTATATATTTGAAATAAAGTGACAACTGGAGAACTGCTATGAACGAATACAGTAATGGCGTTTCCTGTGAATGTCACTGGACAGATATCAACACAACTGCCCGATTTCCAGACAATCGCCATTGAGCATTTTCTACCGAGTTTAGTAAAGCGCATTTAACAACAATGAATTTCAGCATACTCTTAGCCCTGGAAATCAAAGCTACATCGATGGCTCAAAACACACGCGCACACAATCTAATAAACCCACATGATCCGCACTGCAAGAACAGATGGATCAAGGGGGCTGAGCAACCCACTCAACGAACAGTTGCTTAAAGTTAAAGCTGGTGCTGATGGTGGCATTATCAAGAGCTGCAGTGGAAGAGTAAATGCATGCGAGAGCTTGATATTTCTTTCTGCCGTACAGAGTTTTCAGATCCGAGTCTGGTGTGGTGTGCTCAGAGCACTTTGATAAAGTTCTTCCAGTAGGGCTGGTATATTTGTTCTTCCTTTTGTATTTAGGATTCAGGGATTTTTTTCTTTTTATTACAAAAGGAAGTCTCTTGAAACAGCTCTTAAGGGTGTGTTTGATGTCTGGGCTTAACTTCTATTCAAATTCAATGGAAGCGTGTTGCTGGAGAGAGCGCTTTCAATAATCAGTGTTGAAGTGTTTATCTACTGATGTCTTTTTAAAATGCTCTATTTGCTTGATCAGTCTTACTGTGACGGTCAACAAATGTACATTCATATTTATTAACACGAACAATCAAAGTAATTCAAATGTGAAAGTGGACATTGCTAACTCTATATAGTGATGCTCAAAAAGACCTAGCATTTGCTGATGTACCAATACAGTTTAGGAACAGTGTCACCTACTGGTTAGGAAATATGAAAAACATCTTTTTGCTTATCTTAAAGGGGTCATATGATGTGATTTCAAGTTTTCCTTTCCCTTTGGAGTGTTACAAGCTCTTGGTGCATAAAGAAGATCTGTAAAGTTGCAAAGACTAAAGTCTCAAATCCAAAGAGATATTCTTTATAAAAGTTAAGAGTCAGCCACGCCTACCTAAAACGGCTCGTTCTAACACGCCCCCACATACCTACATCACTGTGTGGAAATATTAGCATAATGCCGCCCAAATGTGCACGCAAAGAAAGAAGGCGTGGTTTCAGGAACAGCAATCGTGTTGATGCAGCCATGTCAGGGAGATGTAATACCTACATTATTTTCAATCTATCAGGATGAAAATAATGTAAGACTGTTCCCCAGCACCACCCTACAAAAAAGAAGTAATATTAGAGGATGTTGATGAGAATGGGTAAATTTTTAAAGGTGGATTATTCAAAACTTAACATAAGTTAATACATCACTTTGGCAACATATATAAAGCAACATGGGTTTTCAAAGGAATGGACATCACACAGTCCTCATGAGCCTGGATCTGTGCAGTTGTTGATTTGTTCTGGGTTCAGGCTCCGAGCTTTAGCGATGAGACGCTTGACTCCCACCATCCACTGACTGACTTCAGCAACATGATCCACCATCAGGCCTCTGTGGATCTCATCAGCTGCATCCCAGTTTTTTCTTTTCAGGTCTGAAACAAAACACATCTAGCATGTTTTTCCTTCTGTCAACTTTTATCAAGACCACAGCAGTCTAAACAAATTAAAGGGTTAGTTCACCCAAAAATGAAAATTCTGTCATTAATTACTCACCCTCATACCGTTCATCTTCGGAACACAAATTAAGATATTTTTGATGAATTCTGAGAGCTCTCTGACCCTCCCATAGACAGCCATGTAATTACCACGATCCAAGCTGCGTCACGCGGCGTTTTGCGCATCATGCGTTACGTTTTCCACGTTGTTTACTAGGGCTGTGTAAAAAAAAATTTTATTTATATCTGACCATAGAACGTGTGACTAAGTATGTTGTCCCATACTCAGAATTTGTGCTCTGCATTTAACCATCCAATGCGCACACACACAGCAGTGAGTGAACACACACACACACACACACACACACACACTGTGAACACACACCCGGAGCAGTGGGCAGCAAACTGTCGCATTAAAGATACAGTAAGGTTTGGTAACGTTATGTGCTTGAGCTTGTTGTTTGATGACAACTTTCTCTAACAAGTTTAAAACTCAGTTAACGTCTGAAATTATCCAGCTTTGTTCTTTGGACAATGTTTGGTCACTTAAACCATCCTTTTTACTGTCGATGAGGTCAATATAGACACATGTCCGTGATTCCTAAAGTCTCCAGGTGATTTAAACTAACTAAATATTGACCTAATAGATGAGTTTAAGCCATTTCCTGATTTGTGCAGCTCAACAGCCTTGCATTGCACATCATTTTCTACTCTATACTCAGGTTTTTCTATAAGATGAATGAGTATAGGAAATTAGCCTGTGTCACCTCATATTTATATCCAAGTGAAACGGAAAATCATGTTATTTTTTCCACTAGTGTTTAGAATCTTAATACCTAAGGTGAACTTAATGTACAATATGAAAAGAAATGTACTTCAGTTTGATTTTTTTACTCACATGGGGCTACCAAAATTGTGGCGCACTTATAATTTTTTTTCCAGATTTATTTAGAAATGCTTAAAACGTATATGCTATGTACTTGCAGTTTGAAAGACAAATGAATGAAATGTTACTGTAGTTTACTTGTGTTTTACTGGTTCCAGATATAAATTACAATCAGTAACATGTATAAAAAATAAAAACAGTTGCTGCATCTACAAAGCAAACAAAAACAATAAATGTCACAAATAAAGAATAAACACTTGAAAACAGAAGTACAGTAGAAAAGATGCTTGATAAAGCGTTAGCTGCCATAGTTTTAAAAAGTTGGTAAAAAAAAAAAACTAACCCAGACAGCACACGTACGTCTGTAAGATGTCTGTTAAAGATCGCTTCATCTGGAAAGCATCTGCTGTGTACAAACATCTGATAGACGTCTCTAAGATGTCAGTTTTGCATACATTCTAAAACATAAACATCTTAAAGACATCTTCTAAACGTCTGTTTGACATCTGACACGTCCTACAGATGTATTGCAGATGAGAAAACACTCTAAAAAATACGTTTTGCAGATGTATGTATGTGGTGTGTGGGCTATCAGGAAAATGATCTGCTATAAAAGAATCACAAAATGATACAGCATGATTTTACAAATTCATCATCGAAAAGACCAAATACATAGCAGTATATAGAAATTCTGCTCATCGTGTTAGCTCTACTTCTACATACAGACACGAAAAATTGAAAGGCCTTTTTTGTTTGCGTTTCATATGTTAGGTCAAACTTCTCGTCATTAAAGGCTGGCCCTCGTCTCTGCAGACGGACTCTGTGTCACACTGGTTTTTCATCAGGTGCCTCTGAAACTCTGGATACATGTCTTCATTGTTCTGCTGAAGAGAAGAAGCTTTTACGTCCTGTATAAATACAGCTGTTCAATTATGTGTTGTAGCTGTTCATATGTATTGATAAGGTATTACTATGGTTGTATGATTGCATACAGCGCTGTGGAAGTACAGCATAACTCATTTTAATCTGTCTTCCAGTAAAGTTGTGTATGTACATTATCTAATCTGGATTACGTAATCAGATTCCAAAAATTAAATAATTGTAATTAGATTACATTTTAAAATGCTCATAATCAGAATACATTTACTTTTTTATTGATTACATGATTGCATATTATTTACACATTGGCAGTAAATTATTCATAATTTATTGATTCTCTCATTTTAATTTTTTTTCTCTTTTAAAATGTCCTTTTCATGTAAATAAATTTGCAAACCATGCTTCTGAATTTGAGGGTGAAAAGCACTTCTCAAGCACTTCTTTAGTTTTGTTACTAAACACTGGTGATGTATAGAAACACAATATCATCATCACATCCAGTTAGTAACTGTTGATTATTGGTTACTGGAAGAAGAAAAAAAACTGTTTTCATGTTTATTAATATTTGTTCATGTAATGCAGGGGTTCCCAACCGTTTTTGTCAGCCAAAACCCTTAAAATAAAATATTTACTATATTTTAATATTATAATATTTATCTCTGAGGAAGTTAATATGAATTTATCAACTCACTAATGTAATGTTTAATGCACTTTATGATGTTAAAATTTAAAAAATGTAATATATTAACATTAATATAAACATTAACATTAAATATTAACATTAACGATAAAACGTAAATTAAAAAAGTAGTCAGAATACATTAGCTAAAATGAGTAACCTACTAACTACAATTTTCACAGTGTAATCTGTAATCAGTAACAGATGTGTAATTATTGAGTTCTGTGGTCTTTATTGGTCTAAAAAATATATTTTTAGAAATCATGCTGAACGTTGCATTAACACAATCATAATGTCAAATTGCATAAAAAAACTAAGAAGTTAACATTCCTAGTTATGCAAAGAGTCCAAACTACATTCTGTCAAAATACAAAATCAAATGATAAATACAAGAAAACTGATTGCATTTTGCTTGCTTTTACAACAGAGGAAATGGTTCTAACAGTGTGTCTCACCTCGCTGGGTTGATTTGGCAGTAACTTTGCAATAAGTTCTCTGATGTTGGCAAAAGTCGGACGCTGAGTTGGTTCCAGGCTCCAGCACATTTTCATTATTGTGTACCTACAAGAGGTCAAGTCACTTGATGTATATAGATTTGCTTATTATTTCTTTCCCAAAAATGTATAAATGCTTTTAAACTCACATTTCATGAGGGGCAAAATCTGGTTGTGGCATGTGATAACCGTCTTTAATCATCTTATAGAACTGTGCATCAATTACAACATTGGGATAAGGACTCATACCTAAAAACAGAAAACACAGTAACGCCAACAAAATGCCTTCATGAAATCCTATTTATAAAAATGTTTCAGTTTTTTTTTTTCACCTACCCAGGGAAAGGATCTCCCACAAAAGCACACCGTATGACCAGACATCACTCTGTACGGTGTAAAGACATTCAAATATGCTTTCAGGTGACATCCATTTTACTGGCAGCCGTGCCTGCAGAACCAGTACAACACAATGTAAAAAGAAAAAGGATAATTTTTTGATTAAATGACTTTTAGAGTAGATGTGAAAAAGGAAAAAGATGTTTACCAACTGCTACTCTGAATACAATGATAACGAGCAAACAATCCATGCTGAATTTGCAATATTGGAATTCTTCAGAACAATATGCAGAGGAGCAGTAGCTAATATCGATATTTATTTATGCATATATTTTGGGTTCTGCAAAAAAAAAATCTGTATTTCTTTGTCCATGTGATAATAAGGGGACAGGGTTTTCACATGCAGGATTAGCAATCAAAATGTTAAATTAACAAAAGTTGTAAAGTATGTAATATTTACAAGTATTCATTTAGCAGATCCAGTCACTTTTTTCATACAGAACATAAATGGTCAAAAGAATTGTCAGAGGTGTACAAACAGCCATGGAAGGTTTGGCTGTTTCTTAAATGCTTGCAGAATATATACACTTTACATCCACTATATGCAGACTAGAAATGATCAGTGTCAAGACATAAAAACCACATTTTGCTAAGCAAAATTCAATTTGTGTTGTGTCTCACAAGAACTGGATGGGAAGCTGTCATATCTGAAGCCTATGGAAGCCTGTTTCCGCCACAGAAAAAAAAAACGGTATTTGAGACTTTTTATCTCACACTTCTGAGAACAAAAAAGCCACAATTGTGAGATATAAACTCAGAATTGTGACTTTGCACACAAAGCCAGAGTTGCAGGATATAATATTGCATGCATATTGCATGTATATATAGAGATTCTGACCTTTTTCTCACAATTGTGAGTTTATATCACGTAATTCTGACTTCTAAAAAAGTTAGAATTGTGAGAAAAAACGTCAGAATTGCAATTTTATATCCCAGAATTGCAAGATGTAAACTCACAATTGCGAAAATAAAAAGAATGAAATACAGAATAAAAAATTAAAATGAAAAGTCGTAATTACCAATTTAATTTGTTTTTAAACTGGCTTCCATACACTATCACATCGCAGTGATTGTCTCTATGTTAATTATGTTAGCACATGCGTGTGTGTTTTTGCTATTGCTAGCTAAATATTTAACAGCTGACTGCAAAAAATCAATTGAGATGAAGTTTCTCATTTTAATTGTTTTCTGCAATTTAGTTAAGTTTCAGCTACACAAAGTATTTGAGTGGATTTAGAGTTTAACTTAATATTAAGAAATTTTTTCTTTTTTGTGGACTCAAACCATTTAAGTTTTTTTTTTTAAGTAACGTCTCGGTTACGTATGTAACCCTCGTTCCCTGAAGGAGGGAACGGAGACGTCACGTCATGACCGACGAATTGAGATCCCAATTTGTCGGTCACGACGAGTAAAGGGAACAATATTTATAAATACTGTGTGCTACATTTAAGACATAAAAAGACACTACTGTGCATTTTGTATGATGTTATATGCTTATGTCTTTACTCCTGAATTATGAAATAATTGATTCAGAATGCACTATTACATTCTAAACTGTTAAATTGTTCATTAAAAGAGTAGAAGAAAAAATAACTTACATTCCCTTTTACTACATAATTCAAGTCGTTCATGATGTCTCGTGCAAGGCCAAAATCACAGATCTTGACAACGCGGCAGTCGGCCACAAGAACATTCCGTGCAGCCAAATCTCTGTGAATACACTGATCATAAACAGCATTAGAAAATGACAACGACACTAAATCTTCCTCATTAGTTATACTGTATGGTTTACGGTTTACAAGTAACATGAGTTACGTAATCAGATTACTTTTTCAAGTAGCAAGCAAAGTACCTCATTACTTTTAAACTTACAAGAAAATATCTCAATTACTTTTCCAAATAAGTAACGCAAGTTTCTTTGTTTTCCCATTTATTCACTGACATCTCTCCTGCCCTCGTGTTGACAAAAATTAGGAGTGCGGTGCAGAGGCACTTCCTTCAGCCTGAGGCTTATTAATTTCACTTTTGGTGCAAAAGGGCCTTTACAGTCGCCAAAAATATAAATGTTGCTTTTGTTATTAAAAATAAATAAGCAAGCCTAGCTCAGGTGACAAAAAGTAACGCAAAAGTAACGCAATGCATTCCTTTCCATAAAAAGTAACTAAGTAACGTAATTAGTTACTTTTTATGGAGTAACACAATATTGTAATGTATTACTTGGTGATTTAAAAAAGGAGTGTGTTAATATATATATATATATATATATATATATATATATACAGTATATATATATATAAACCTAATT
>NW_015505989.1:51355-55768 GCF_001515645.1 Sinocyclocheilus grahami
ATACAGTATATATATATAAACCTAATTCAAAATATGAATAAAAACTATAATAGTTTCTAAATGCTATTAAAATAACACTGTATATAATCAAGAAAATTTACATTTTTGGAGGCTAGGAAGTCCATTCCCTTTGCCACTTGATAGGAGAATTTCAGTAAATCAATATTATCCAATGGCCATGCATCCTTCCCTCCTTCATTACAAGATTCTGTTGAAACAGACCATAAATTGTAATTTTGAAATTATTTCTTTGCAGGAAATATTTAGAAGAGTATTACCTTTGTTACATTACCTTGACAAATGTCTTTTGACATCTGTGTTAATTGTGCGTCCTTGTAGCTCTCTGAGCCAGAGTAAGTCATCCTATTAGAAGAAGGTGTAAATGATTGACAATAAAAGAGACACTACAAGCACAGCACATTTAGCCACATCAACATACCCTGACGAATGGTTCTTTTGAACAGCCACATTCTTGTAGAGGTTAGAATTCTCTGGGAAACTCTGAACACCAAGGACATTGTTCACAAATGTTTCTGCTCGTTGACGCAAGAAGTTGAGGAGGTCACCATGACAGCAGTACTCTGTGATCATCAGCATCGGTCCTACATCAGACCAAAGTCAAATTCAGAGATCAACCAACATAGTTTTTTTTTTTTGGATATGCTACTGATTATTTTTATATTTAAGAGTCTATAACCTTTGGAAGCCCATTTTCACCACTAAATAAAAAATGTAAAATATAATTGCGACTTTTTGTTTTGACACTTTTCTCGCAATAAAGTCAGAATTGCGAGATACATATTATTTCTCGCAATTGCGAGTTTCGCCATTCTGACTTTTTTCTCACAATTGCGAGTTTATATTTCGCAATTCTTACTTTTTTTCAGAGTTGTGAGATATAAACTCACAATTGACCCTTTGTAAAGACCCGCCCCTATTTTAGTTACTGTTGCTACGTCCGACAAGCCATGGCGCTCTCACGCCACACATAATTTTCTCACGCTAGTTCACTAGTCATAGCACAAAATAAACATGAATGAACATCAGAAGGTATCTTGTTTCAACAGCAGAAATACATCAGTACACACCATTTTTCAAGTTCAAGTCCACCGACATTAATCTACTCTCCTGACTAGTTTGTTTGTATTTTCTTACAATTTCAAGTTTACATCTCACATTTCTGACTTTATAACCAAGGCATTTCACTCGGTGGCCAGTTCTTTTGCTCAAATAGCGTTAAAAAAAGCTTATTTTTCAGGCTAGACCAGCCAATGCATATGCGCAGTCCTGCGCGCACATCTCAGAACGCTGACTGTTTCTATAGCAACCGGGACTTCTAATGGCAGCTGCAGTGACACGATGACTTTACCGATTAGCGATTGGCTCTTTTACTTCGTTTGACAGAGCGGCCATATTGAGCGTTGCATTTTTCCCCCATTCAAATCTATACGAGGGACACGTCTTATAGTCTTTGTTATAACTACCAATTGTGTGTTATAAAGTCAGAATTCCGAGATATTCTTGCAATTCTGAGAAAAAAAATCACAATTGCGAAATATAAACTTTACATATTTTATATAACTTTTTATATTTTTACAATATTTAAAGGGGTCATGAAATGGAGAATGAAAATGTTCTTGATATTTACACATAGGCTATGAGAGGTCACTCTACAATAAAAACGCTGCAAGTTCCAGAACTTAAAACTAACTGCCCAGTTTAAAAAATGAATTATTCTTCTCTACCCTTCTGAAATGCCGGGATTTGAAATCGAGACAATTGTGACGTCACCATTTCTGATCAACTCATGTCTGTCCATCAATCACAAGTGCCATACTGCTGTTGGTTTAAGATGTTGAGTAAGACGTGGTTACTAAGAAATGAAAGGCTACACAATGCATCAATTATGGTTAAAAGACTTGGTGACAAGCACAAAACACACAACATGCCAGAAACATATTAATCACTGTAATAATGATGCAATCCTAGACTCTTTAGTATTTGCTCATTTAAGTCCAAATGGCGACTTTATATATATATATATATATATATATAAACAGTATATACACACACACGTAAATATATATATATATATATATATATATATATATATATATATATATATATTCTTTCAAAAGTATTTTTAAGACAAGAACAGTATATAAAACAAAAACTATACAATTACATTGAAATATAATATAATATATTATAATTGTGAATTATCATGATAGTATTTGTTTTGCATTTAATTTGCTAAAGCCAAAATGCATATTTAATTTTGAAAACATTATGGTGATGAAACTACTTCAATGAGAATCATCAATGAAAATAAGGAGAAATACAAACTCAAAAGAAAAACATTAAGATGTATGAGAATTGTTTTTATGAAAAATAAGTGACGTGACGTGAGGTCAAGTATGGTGAACCATACTTGGAATTAGTGCTCTGCATTTATCCTATCCAAAGTGCACACACACAGCAGTGAACACACACCCGGAGCAGTGGGCAGCCATTTTTTGCTGCGGCGCCCGGGGAGCAGTTGGGGGTTCGGTGCCTTGCACAAGGGCACCTCAGTCGTGGTATTGAAGGTTGGAGAGAGAGCTGTACATTCACTCCCCCCACCTACAATCCCTGCCAGTACAAGACTCGAACCCACAACCTTTGGGTTATGAGTCTGACTCTCTAACCATTAGGCCACATCTAGCCAGATCTGAGTCCAAGTGCAGGTGTGTTAGAGTCGTGATTTGTGAGAGGAACCCAGTGGATTTGTCCTGACTCAATTAGTTGTGTGAATTTATGAGCTTTTTGTGCACATTTTGAAGAGAGAGACCATTAAACACAGTTTTATGACTGCGCAGCACTGCTGCCTTCAGAATGAGTGTCCAAACAGCTGAAAAAAAACATCACAATAATCCACAAGTAAACATAACTCCAAACCATCAATTAACAAAATAAAAAAAAAAACTGTGTTTGTATGAAACAAATCCATCACATAAAAAAATCCATCCCCTGTTGTTCTGTTCTCCCACATTAAAATCCACCAACATATTTGTTTAGAACTGTTTTTGCTTGTAAAAGGTGCTAGATCTGTGCAGATTTCTCTCCTATATATATATATATATATATTCTTTCAATAAAAGTGTCTGCTAATTGATTACTTATTCATGTTTCTTTCCAAATATGATGATCTTAATGATTTAAAAAATTTGAAAATATGACTTTGACTTACCACCCTGAGTACAAGCCCCCAGCAGATTGACTATGTTTTCATGCGGTCCAATATAATTTAAGATCTTCAGTTCAGACATGAGTGCTTCTTTTTCTTCAAAGTGAGCACTAGCTGTTTGGTTCAGAAAAGAATGTTAACAGGAGGCACACAAAGGGAAAAAGAGGTCATTACCCTCACTCCCCGGCTATCCAAAATATATGTGTAGGACTGATTTTTAATCCCACTCCCTCCCTGTACGCAATGGCTGTATTTTAGAACCCCAACTACACTGCAAGTACAGTAAGTGACACATCAGTTAATTTCATTATAATTGGCATTTGCAAGCAGTGATTTTGTGCTAACTTGCAAACTCACGTGATTCTCTGCATGGGCATTTAGACTTAATTACCACCAGAAGACCGTGGGTTGTGTTTAATGGTGGATAAATGGAATAATGAGCTGCGCCCTCTACTGTACAGATGTGAATTTACATTTCCTTCAGCCTGACACTTTTGATGTGAGAGGGCTAATTATTATATATTTGAATTTGTTTACATTTTTGACAAATGTATAGGGCAAGTTTAAAAGGGCTAGAAATATGTTCCTAACATTTCCTAATCCATTACCCAACTTTCGACACCTAAATTGAACAGATTCTACAGTGGTGTGAAAAAGTGTTGGCCCCCTTCCTGATTTCTTATTTTTTTGCATGTTTGTCACACTTTAATGTTTCAGATCATCAAACAAATTTAAATATTAGTAAAAGATAACACAAGTGAACGCAAAATGCAGTTTTTAAATGAAGGTTTTTATTATTAAGGGAAAACAAAATCCAAAACTACATGGCCCTGTGTGAAAAAGTGTTTGCCCCCTAAACCTAATAACTGGTTGGGCCCCGCTTAGCAGCAACAACTGCAATCAAGCGTTTGCGATAACTTGCAATGAGTCTGTTACAGCGCTGTGGAGGAATTTTGGTCCACTCATCTATGCAGAATTGTTGTAATTCAGCCACATTGGAGGGTTTTCGAGCATGAACCGCCTTTTTAAGGTCATGCCACAGCCAGAGCCACAGGTCTGTAGTCATTTAGTCCAGTAATTTTGGGTTTCTTTTGGACGGGGATGATGGTGGAGTGTTTGAAGCATGAAGGGACTTCGCACAGCTCCAGTGATCTGTTGAAGATCAGTGTGAAGATGGGGGCCAGCTG
>NW_015505989.1:57626-131415 GCF_001515645.1 Sinocyclocheilus grahami
AAACACAGAGCAGCAGAGTTAGAAAAATCCTTATTTGTCCGGGAGAGCAGAAGGAGTTCGTCTGTTTTGTTGGGTAGAGAGCGGAGGTTCGCCAGATGGATGCTAGGCAACGACGTTCTGAATCCGCGCTGCCTGAGCTTCACGAGCGTGCCGGCTCGCTTCCCCCGTCTGCGCGTCCTGAAGCGCTTAATCAGTGCCACAGCTCCCCCGACAACAATGTCCAGCAAAACATCACAATAGTCGAAAACCGGTGAAATAACGGGTGGTGTGTATTTCTGAATGTCCAGCAATTCGTCTCTGGTGAAACTGATTGCAGGGATATAACTAAAGACAGGACAAACTAACAAAAACATAAAAACAACTGCGGAGCACGCCACGGGTATTCAAATATATTCACATGAAATTCACCCCAATTTGTCATAATATGCACTGAACTTACGCTTGAGCATTTTCACTGCCACTCGTGTGACGCTTTCGTCCTTGACAAGCCCATAAGCAGTTGCCTGCACCACTTTCCCAAAAGCTCCTGCTCCTAAAACTTGTCCTGAAGTAAAAGCAATGGATCGTTTGTTGTATTAGTTCATATCATTAACAACAAAAACACTATTATAACATAAAACAGTGAGCGTAATCGAGGTTACAGTACCAAGCTTCAGCTTATTTCGAGGAAACTCCAGTTTTTTGTCATATGGAAGTTGGGTGGGGTCAATGAATGTGTAGTTGTTCCCTTCATTGGCCTCAATGATTTTCCAGTGGATTTCATACTTGTGTGCCTTAAAAGAGAAAGTGATGTCAAAAAGCTATTTACTGCATAATTTGTGAGTACAACTGAAAAAATACCTTTCTGTGCTTGTAGAAGAGAATTAACATCCCTAAGATCGCAAGAGCCAAGGCTCCAATGAGAACAACAGTGATCCACACTGACGTTGACCATACTGATGCAGTACTGAGGAGATCTATACACATTAAAGATGCATCAGATGACAACTCCATTTCAAATGCACAAAAACATGCTCAACTGCAGAGATGTTTGCATTTTTCTTACATGAAATTTTAAAGGTAAAGGTATCACGATCTTCTCCAGCAATGTTTGTAGCCACACACTCAAAGGTTAAAGTAGTAGTCACGTTAGTCACTGGTAAGACGCTCTTCACCAGCACTGGTTCATACTCTCTGACGTCCCCCAAAGTGGACTGGGTGGCCATTAATTCCACAGCTGATGTTTGGTTATAACTACACCTGTCACCCAATCATAATAAACTCAGAAAATTAGAGTAATCTCAGACATACCTTTTAAAACATACGATGTTACCTCACATCTCAAACAAAGACAAGACGTCCCATTTTGGTGTCCACATCGAATTAAATTTAAAAAAGCAAATGCAAGAAAACTGTCTAATTTAATGTTTCAAATAACATTTGGAAAAATAAAATGTCAAAATATGGGTGAAATAATGTTCCATTGTTATTCAGCTTAACAGATATATTTATGTGAAAATGACACAACACACTTATTCTGACCAGTACCTATTAAAACATATCAAAGAAAAAGTGGCCACGCTAAATTTTATTATATTTTAAAAAATCTGAAAACGGGTCAAACCTAGTGCTTTGAAGGATAGTGGCAAAGACTTGTAAAGATTTAAAATGACAGTTAATTAGTATTTTAGAGGCTGCACTGTGATCCTTAGAGTCATTTAATGACGACATCTAATTATTCTGGTTCTAAATAAGACTGACAAGATATTTTAGTATATAAACTATTGTTACACTGAATGACATTTCTGTAAAACATGATAAAAATGCATGATAGGCATTATTCTTTCACTTAGAAGAAAAAAAAAATAAGACACATTCTTATGGAAGCCTGTTTAAGCCACTGAATTAAAAAATATAAAAGGTAATTGCGACTTTTTATCTCACAATTCTGACTTTTTTTCTCATAACTGTGGGATATAAACTCGCAATTGCGAGTTAAAAAGTCATAATTGTGAGACATAAAGTCGCAATTGCGAGAAAAAAAGTCAGAATTGCGAGTTTTTATCTTGCAATTCTGACTTTATATCTCGCAATTCTGAGGAAACAAGAGCTTGTGGCAAAAAAAAGTCAGAATTGTAAGATAAAAAGTCACAATAACCTTTTTTTATTTTTTATTCAGTGGCGGAAACGGGCTTCCATATGTTCTAGTGTATAGGGGGTGGGGTTAACTAAATTTAAAGCTGTGTTAAATTTCAAAATCATTGTTTTGATGCTTGAAAACCTCTTTTTGTCTTTGACCGCTAAATATACTGTATATGTGATCTAAGTTCCAAAAAATGACACCTACATAGCTCTGACATCTTCACACTGGAACCACTGAATCCTGGGTATTGGATAACCGGTTGCCACACAAGTGGCAATTCCATTTTCCCACTTAATCAAAGTATTGGGCTTCTCTGTATGTTGGAAAGAAAACATGATCAAACCACATTTTTGTTCATTTATGAGATTAATATGTTCTCTATTAAGCAACTGGACTTACGGTAGACATGAACTGTAAAAATAATTGAGGCATTGACACTGGCACTCCTGGCAGTGAAGTTGTAGTGGCCATTATCTTGTGCTCCAACTTTTCTCAGCACGATTGTGGACATATAGTTGTCACTGTTAAATATGAACCCATGATTATTGTCACTTAAAATAGAGGTTGCTCTCGTTTAATACATAAATGCTTCTGGTACTCATTTCCCAAAAGTATTAAAAGTCTAAGTAGATCACTGAATCATCTTATGATTCATCTTATTTTTGCTTCCGTTTCCCAAAGCTATCGCAACTTAATTAGTGCTTAAAAATGGTTGTAGATTTACGAGTGCTCTGGAGTAAGAGCATCATAAGGATATGTATTTCTGCAGACACCTATGGAAGATGGATGAGGCCAAAAGTATTTAAATGTAACTCGTGAAATTTGACACACCCTGTTTTGTCCAAGTTAATGTGAGAACACACACAGCGGCCAATGAAGTTGCTGTATTTGAGACTATATTTGATGCAATGACACATTTGTATATACGTATACAAACATCAGACTTTATATTTGTTCATAAGCGATAATGCATTTTTCTGTTGTGTGTGATGTCAGTTTCATGTCATTTTTAGTTGTTTAGTTTAACATTCTTAGGTAGAAAAGTCTTAATTTACATTGTAACATTAATTAGTTTACTCTAGCACAGTATATATCAGTAAAGTAATGCTGCAGTAAACTAAAAAGGATTAATATGGGTAAATTTAGAGGTAATTCACCTTCAAAAAGTATTACATGTTCGAGCATGTTATTTCCTTTTTCCCCTACAACCAGAATCTGTACATGTTGAGAGATGTTCAAATTTGTCATCTTAACATGGTACATGTACTAAATAAACTGATACCATAAGATCAGAAAATGCTTGTCTACACATACCAAAGAAAAACATTCAAAATTGCTGATTTAAGGCGAAAAAAATGTGTGTGTTGACTGTCAAATTTGACTTTTGCATTTAAAGACTTTTGGCCCAGTCTGCCTTCCATATGCGGATTAATAGTGAAATTACATTTAACATGCTTATTTAACACAGTCAATGTCATAAAGGCATAACATAAACAAATGAATAAATAAATGAATTTGTGAATTCTGGGAAACACATGTAAAAATAAACATTTGTAAAACTGCACTTAGAAAACGCTCTTCACATCTAAGATCAATCCTTTTTCGGAAACAAGGTCAGCACTCACTACCACTCTATGATTCAGTGAACCTTAAAGCCCAAACTTTGGTTTTTACGCATACTAGTGTGCATGTACACGGTGCATGAAAAAATTTAGCAGCGGCTATTTGCAGTGACAAATAAGTGACAACAGAAGTATTTTCTTAGCGATATGCTAATTACACTAAGTGCAAATAACGATAGATTCTGTGTAAAAAATAACAGTATTTTCTTTGCAATAAATTTAAATTGTAGTTAGATGCTACTTTGCATTTATTTGCACCTCAGTATTGTAGTACATTATAAAACATTATGCAGTAACAACACTGAGTGTAAATTAACATATTTCAATCATGACAACCCTCGGAACATTTTAGCATGGTGATGGATATGACAATGTTAATGTATTTGGTCTTGGCGGAACAGATCTGCTACGCTGCTGCTGCTGCTGTTAGTTATTGCTGTAGTTGTAGATTATTGCTGCTGCTGCTGCAAGCAAGTACAGGAACTTGCTACCGCCAATGCATATGGCGATACGGTGCCATGAGTATTTAAGACATACTGCTGCTGCACAAATAGCATATAAAATAACCCATAGCAGATCTATACAGGTGGAGCTGGGGAAGGTGGAGGGTTTCAGAGAACTCTGAATGCTTGCTGCAGGAATCTCAAGTGAATGCTAGCCACCCATATAAATTCAAGGCAGTAAGCTCATTGGCTGCAAATGCAGCATGAACCAATGAGCTTGTGCCAAGTCGTTTAACTCTCTGAATATCATCAGTTACAGTAACACCCCGTCAGAAAGCGCCATCTAGAGTTTCATGACTGAACTATATATTTATTCAAATTCACCTTATTGGGACAATAAAGCCCTCTCTACAACTACCCCTAAACCCAGCGATCAACATTTTATTATTTAATACCCGTGAGGTACTTTATTTTGCACTTTTCGAATATTTCCTTCATTTTTATTGAAAGTAAACACCTTTCCGATCTGATGTGTGTTGGGAAAAGGGAAAAGAACTAGTTCTGCAAAAGGCGTTGATTGCATCAAAAGTTACCCACATGTAGCCTGGAATGGATCTAGATTCAGATAATAAAAATAATTCTAAGAACAGAAACAAATGAACTCACCTATTATTAATCCTGTTAAATGTCTCCTCGTGCGTGTGATTCGATTTGGGAGTTTTCCAACATGTCTGTTTAACTTCTGGATATGCTTCAATTTGCACAGCAAGTTCAACCTTATCCCCTTGCATCACCTCAATATCTGTTCCATTCACCTTGTATTCAGAGGACAGGATGGGTTTAAGCTGAATGTACGGTTTATCTGAAAGAAGACCCCAAGACCACAGCTTAAACACAATTTCACAAATAATGCCTAAATAAAATCACTCTACAACATGAAGAAACCTACCTACAACTTTGAGAACTGCTGTCACAAAGTTTTTTCCTGCTCGATTTTGGCCAGTGCAGGTTAAATTCCCTGCGTCGGACATGTTTACTTGATGAATGGTTAAAAGACTAATGAAGCAAATGTGTTCACATCCTTTGTCTCTGTTTGTTTTAGAATTCAGTACCTGATTAGGACAAATCATGTTAACAAGTTCTTAAATCAAACATTCTAGTATGCATTCAAAATAATCTGGCATCATATTTACAGACAATCAGGAACTGAAATGGATTCAGAGGAACTGAACAGCCTGGCTTTGAATTGAAAACATGCAGGACTATACTGTATGCTTTTATAAGAAAATTACTGAAACAAATGGTTGACACAACCCACAGCGCTTTCAGGGAAAACACTCATAATCCTGCATCTTTTGCTGCGGCCTGCATCGCATCAACCATTTGTTTCAGTGATTTTCTTATAAAAAAATGTACAAGCTAGAAAACTTTTAATATTTTGTAATGCTTATGGTTCTTGGGGTTATGTCTTGGTCTAGATCCTCAAGGGGTCTAGTCTTGGTCTGGTTCTAGAACAGTGAGAGTTTAGTTTCGAGTCTGTTAGACAAACATACTGTGATTTTATACAGTTAGCAAATTGACAGAAGTCAGAGTGAATATTATGAATTGATTAATTCATTTTGTGATTGTGGTTTGTCTTGCAAAATCTTGACCTGCCCTGTTGAAAAAACCAGCTGGTTAGTGTAGCGTCTGGAACACTCCAACACACAATATATATTTTGTTAGCTAGATTTCACAAATACTTTGTAACACCCCAGGACGCCGAACAAGACCCTGGTTTCATGGTAACCCGATACATTTACAACCTTGTGGAATGCGAGCCGGCTCTCATTCGTATGTTTTGAAGCATGGCAGCTGGTTTGAGCAGGTTTAAGCTGGTCCTTAGTTGGCCATGACCTGGTTTAGGCTGATCCTGAGCTGGTTATAAGATGGTTATGAGCTGGTTTAAGCTGGTCATGTGCTGGTCCCTAAGCTGGTCCTAAGCAACTAGCTCCTGCTCAGGATCCCCTCATAACCAGCTTATAACCAGCTCAGGATCAGCTTAAACCAGCTCAATCCAGCTGCCATGCTTCAAAACATACCGAACCAGCATATTCTGTTTCTTTCAACAGGGTACATATTAGCTATCCCTATCTAGACCTCCCGTCTCAATTCACCACCTCTAATATTTGCCCGTTTATCAAAGTTGAAGAAGCTGTAACATTACACATAGCTGAACTTGGCCAGCACTGAGTTACAAGTCCAGGACCTTCACATTTGTGTAGGGACAGCATGCACAGACAAGATCTTGACCAGTGCTGGGTAGATTACTTACAGATTGTAGTCCTTTATTGATTACAAATTAAACTACATGTTGTTAACATAATCTGGATTACACTTATTGGGTAATGTAATTTGACTACGTTTTGATTACTTTTACTTAGTTTTCTTTATCTTAAGGCCTTGAATGGAATTATTGTGGACCATACTGATTTAAAAAAAAAAAAATAATGCTGTCAAATCCATTAATCGTGATTAATTGCATCCAAAATAAAAGTTTATGTTTACATTATATACAGTATGTGTGTGTGCAAAGAAAAAGAAAATATATTTACATGGGGTTAATGTAAAAAATTGTATTGTGTTGATGAAAGCTAATAATGAATGAAATCATAAAAATGTCCAATTAAAATGAATGAAATGTTATACAATATATATATATATATATATATATATATATATTTATGGAGGCGGGGCAAGCATTGTGAGCTTTTGTTTACAGTAGCAAGTTGGCATGACAACTGTTTCATTTGATGGCAACATGGCGGAGGAGGACTTCTGCGCTGCACTTTAGTGCTGCGTCTTGTGTTTTTAAATGCAAAGATGTGTTCTCTGTGAACTGTAACTAATATTGTAAAGGTGATGATACACGGGGCAACTTTTTGAGCAATGTTGCTAAGCAATGAGCAACCAGGTGAGACACAGGGCCCATGAACGATCTAAAGTATCCAGAAAGAAATTTGTTGCCCATTCTCAGTTAAAGCAATCATTCTATAAAGTACTACATAAATAAACATGACATTACTAAAGTGCCGAATTACCGGTGTAAATTGCCGAATTGCCTAGCTCTTGTTTTCCCACTGTTGTCATTTCTGTTTTGCGTTTATTTTGTTATTGAGAGGAAAGCACATAGCTTTACATATTCATCCAAAGTTCCCTCTCAGCAGTGCGGATGGCATCGGTATGCTCGCTAACAGTATTTCGCTGCTAAGTTATTTTGAACTTCTGTTTACCCCTAAGAGAAAAATGAAAAATAACTTTGCCATGAGTATATCAGGGCCGTAATGCAACAGAACTTGGGATGGTTTAATGTGGGCTCTGAATACACAAGCTGATCAGTGATTTGCGAAATATCATACAAAATGATTGTATCACTTCAGAATAAACCAATGGAGATCCACTGGCTAGAATTTCAAAACAGACTGCAGTCATATCTGTGACCACAAGCCAAGACTCAGATGTAGACCAATACACTGTGTAATGAAACACAGCCCAAGGCCACATTTTCAAGGGTTTTCAAGACCAAAAATACCATGATGCCCACTCTATTGCCTAATTAATTCAGTTCCTCATCAATAATCTCATACTTTATTTCATGTTTGCGATCCGATCAAATTCTCAAAACACATCACTTCACCTTTTCTGATGAGCTCCAGGTGATGTTATACGAATGATCTTGGTTTTTGGTGTGGCAAGGGATACGCAGCGTTTCACCGACAATTCGCACGTACCGATTGGCTGGAAGTGACACCGCTGGTGGCTGTTGTGTTTCTGCGGTAAATAGATGGGTAGTGCTGAATAAGATAAGATTCTTGGTATACTTTTTATTAATACAATTGTACAAAACGGTGTACGAGACTAACACAACTCACGTTCAATGACAGTTATTTGGAAGACGTCAGACTTCTCTTGGATTCCATTCATTTTGACAGTACACACATAATCTCCGCTGTAGCTAGGCTGAAGATTTCGAATCAGTATGCCACGTTTGGGATCCGCGGTGTAATTCATCTCGGATGGGACCGCAGATCCATTCTCCATCTGGAGCGAGAACTCAGCACTTTCTGGGTTTGTCACCAAGCAGTCCAGCAAGTAGTTTGAGCCTTCTTTTTGAATTATTGTTAGGCTTTGAGGGGTAGTAAAGGCTTTGGCAGAATCTGTTGCAGTAAAACATACAGATATTTCAGCCAATATTTTTACTCCCAATATGTTCTTTGTGCTTGTGCGTCTTGAGCGTTAAGTGCAGATGCTGTAAACAAACTATTTTGATTCATTAAATGTCAAACATGTTTACATATTCATTGCCCTTTAATGTCAGTTTTGTTCATAAAGTCCGTTTCTTGTACTAAGTGTGTGCTTACTGTTAATAATCAGTGTTGGTGGTAATGCAATACAAGTTACGTGAGTTACGTAATCAGATTACTTTTTTCAAGTAACTAGTAAACTAACGCATACATTTACAAGAAAAAGAGTTACTTTTTAAAATAAGTAACACTTTGTTTTCCCATTTATTCGCTTACACATCTCCTGTCCCCGTATTGAGAGAAATTGGGAGTGACTGCAGAGTCACTTCCTTCTTAATTTCACTTTTGTTGTGAAAGGGCGTTTACAGTTGCCAAAAATATAACTTTGGGGATTTTTGTTATTAAAAATAAATAAACAAGCCCAGCTCAGCTGACAAAAAGTAATGCAAAATTAACATAATGAATTATTATTTTCCATTAAAAGTAACTAAGTAATGCAATTAGTTACTTTTTAATGGAGTAACGCAATGTTGTAATGCAATACTTTTAAAAGTAACTTTCCCCAACACTGTTAATAAATGTGGTTATTACGCAGCTCTCTGCAATGCTCGATTGTGATTGGTCAGTAGCACCATTCTGAGGCGAAATATTTTTGTATTACTCCAATCTTGAATGTTATCTCAGGCAAACTATTTCTTGCATACAGTACTTTCATGTTTCTTGTAACACTGCAACTTTCTGCTTAAGCAATTGAAAATAATCCACCTCAAAACGAAATATTTACTAATATTTTTAGTCACTGTGCAATAAGTGCAATAATGTATAGTCAGCTGGCCATTATCACAAATGAAACCATTTCAGGATGATGCAAAATTTATTGTGCAATGAAATGTCACAAACATTTGTTTCCCTAAAAATGTTTTATGGTTCTTCTGTAATTCTGTGGTGCTAATTATTATTGTACTATTTCTTTTCATGGTGCATCAGTATTTTTGTAAATATTTAGGTCAGGTAAACTTGAATCATTAATTATGAAGCATTGGTTAAGTACAGATACGTTTTTATTTTAGGATGGGAACATTCTAGAAGTTTCTGTAACATTTCTGTAATATTCTGTAAAATACACTGTGAACACTGTGGGACAAAAATCATCCAACGGACACTTCTGAAGTTTTGCCCGACTCACTTTTGGTAACTGTTTATGTTAAATTGTTGTTGTTAGCTCAGTTTTATGCATGTACCATGTGATTTCCGTATTCAGCATGTCAAACTTTATAAAGAAACATTCAAACTAAAAGCAAACTAAAAATAAAAATTTGTTAGCACTGACCTTTAGACAATCGCTCTAAATGTTTAATAGTGCACATACCTTTGACATAAATGTGGATCTCTGAGTACAAGTCTGTTTGATTCTTGTAACTGCAACGGTATGTTCCTGTGTACTCTGTAGTGGGCTTGTCAACAATGAGGGTCTTTTGTGAGACGTGTTTCTGGTGTTTCCTGAGCCTTGTCTTCCATATGATATCGGCTTGTCCGTCACAGCTCAGAATGAAGGGTATGTTAGCTGACCAGACCACCTCAGATTGACTCAGCGGAGAGGAGTTCAGCTTTATCACTGGTGCGGGAAACTCTGCTCAGACACACAGAAGAGCAGAGAAGCTCAAGAAAAGTGAAAAAGTGCTTAGTATAGGAATATGCTGTGCATAGGTAAACGATTAAACGGCTTGACTGATTTATTAATGCAATAATCCTTGATGCCAAACAAAGGTGTTATCAATAACTTGTTTATTGATATTTCATCATGCAAGAGGTTAGATAAACCATAACAGTACAAAAAATTGTTCCAGAATTCAAGACTTCCAAGAGAGACATGTTATATACGACAGAGTAACACAAAAATCATCAACTTCGTTTCACTTATTGATTAGGATTTCAGATTTAGGTCATTTTAGCTAGGTTATTGCGATTCATTTTTTTAAAACTATTATTGAGTGCCTTTTTGCTAGTATAAGGGTAATGTGCCGTCAAAACGCTTAATTTTGCCCATGCATTTATTGGCTCTGTCTCTTAGCCGAATCCTGCAGTGTGGTAGCAATGCGAGACACTTGCAGCAGCAATGCCTGGTGGTTCTCCACGAGGAGGCTCTGAAGGCGAGCCATGCTCTGGAGGTGGAGAAGCTGCTGCTCGCCCTGGTCGCTCGCGGCCCGCAGGACCTTCAGGATCTCAGCCTGAACACTGGCCACCTCTTTGTTTTCTTGCACCAGCTGATTTAGGATCTTCACCATTTCGCCGTACCAGCCCCTGCTCTCCTGCTCTTCCTGGATTAGTTGGGCGAGTGATTGTTTTAGCTCGTCGAGTCCGCAGCATGCTGAAGACCGTGACACACTGGGTGGACCCTTGGTGTCAGGGGGTGAGTTCTTATCCAAATGACTCATTGTCATATCATATGGGCTGATAAGTTCTTCATTTGCTAAAGGGAGCACACATATAGCAGGCTTCAAAACTTCCCCTCAAACAAGTTATGTTACTGTACATCAGGGTTCCTCAAAAACCAACCCTGCAGGGCCACTGCTGGCTGAGTTTAACTCCAATCCTAATCACAGACACCTGAGCAACATAACCAGGGTCTTCAGAGTTACAGGTATAGTAGGTGAGTTTGATCAGGGTTTGAACTAAACTCTGAAGACAGTGGCCCTCCAGGACCGGATTTGAAGAGCCCTGCTGTATGAAGTTTATGAAATTGTATGGTAGTTGACATTAAATACTTTTGGGAATGCATTTCTGTTCGGTGGCGTGATATTGTACACTCCATCTCAAACTATTCTGAACAGCATTATTATGCGTGTAGTTTTAATGACCTCATATTTAAGGAGCAGTTCAAACAAAAATGGCCATCCTGAGGCCATCCAAGATGTAGATGAGTTTGTTTCTTCATGGGAACAGAACTGGAGAAATGTAGCATCACAACTTGCTCACCAATGGATGCTCTGCAGTGAATGGGTGCCGTCAGAATGAGAGTCCAAACAGCTGATAAAAACATCACAATAATCCACAAGTAATCCACACCACTCCAGTCCATCAGTTAATGTCTTGTGCAAGAAACAAATCCATCATTAAACCGTTTTTAACTTTAAACCTTTGCTTCCGGCTAAATGTGAGTCCATGATCCATAATAACGTTTCCTCCAGTGAAAAAGTCCATCTTCTGTTGTCTCTCACATCAAAATCCACACACATATTTGTTTAGAGCTGTTTTGGACTGTTTTTAAACGGTGCTTGATCTGTGTATATTTCTCTCCTGATTCAGACGAGATGACTTTATCACTGGAGAAAGCGATATTATGGATTATGGCTTCACAAGTCATTAACTGATGGACTGGAGTGGTGTGGATTACTCGTGGATTATTGCGATGTTTTTATCAGCTGTTTGGACTCTCATTCTGACGGCACCCATTCACATCCATTGGTGAGACAGTGACGCAATGCTGCATTTCTCCAAATTTGTTCCCATGAAGAAACAAACTCATCTATATCTTGGATGGCCTGAGGGTGAGTAAATGTTATGTTTGGGTGAACTATTCCTTTAATTGAGAGACTACATAGAATGTGTGTGCCTTTAAATATTTACACTGCAAGACAATTGAAATTATCCAGGCAAAACGACGGTTAAAAATGATGCAAAATAAATACTGAACAGTAAAATATGTAGACCTCATCAAAAATGTATATATATTTTTTTAATTGTAAAGAGTTTTTTTCATGTTGAGTTTAAGTATAATTTAAAAAAAACAGTATTCTTACTTCAAGATTTTCCACTAACATTGGTAATGTTCTGCTCCACAAAAGGAAGAGCGTCCTACGGTTTTGGAATAACATGATGATGACAGAATTATCATATTTTGATGACCTGTCTCTTTAAGAAGATGTGCAGGGACTAAGATGCATACATGCATACACGTTTTATTAGAGTCTTGATGTTGATTAAACACCAGTCCATGGATATTATGCATCAATAACATGTTGAACTGAGGTGGACAGCACTAAAAGTGAAATGTATGGATATGGATTGTGCAAAATGTAAGTCTGTTTCCAGCATGAAGTGTGAAATAGCGGATATTGCGAGAGTTTGGATCACTGTTTTTGCAACAACACAGGGTCTTGTCACTTTTTTTGAAGAAGGGGCCCAAACATTATTTTTAACTTTAGAAAGGGGAAATGAGAGAAAGCCATGAAATGGCTTTATATGAAGGGGGGAAATGTCTGAAACATTGTAGAAGCAGCCCCTTTGATTGGGTCCCTCAGGAAACACATTGCACCGGTGGCCCATTGCACAGCCACATCCCAGGGGTCTGTTTCCCATTCCCACTTTCACTTCTGCTTTGTTTCGGACAGGACACACCAAAGCTAGACAGGACTGTTACAAAGTCAGCCATCAAAGCCACAAATATAACACACCTGTCTTAAAAACACTTGATTTCCCATGCACACAGTTGGGTTCGTGCTCTCCTTACACGACGTGATACGAAATTTACATGTAGTTAACGCACAACCTGGTTATTGTTGCTGAACGCTCATTTGAAGACCAGAACTGAAAAGAATATACCTACTAACAATAAACAAAAAAGAGACAGCATAAAAATAATGGGTTGCACTTTAATTCGATAGTCCACTTCAGAAATTCTTCTAACTTTACGTAGCTTTACAACTACATGTTAACATTAGAGTTCTAGTTGACTGATGAGTTAGGGTTAGTAGATTAAGTTGACATGCACTTGCAAAGTACCATCAACACAAAGTGTGAGCAGATATTAAGCAGACAATCTACTAATCCTCTAGTTGACAAAGTTACTTTGCAAAGTTACTTACAATCAACAGAACGTCTAAAGGAGGCTATCAAAATAAAGTGTTATCAAATGATGTGTTATATTGCTATGGGAAGGAGGGTTTTAAATTAGAATCAAAATCTTTAAATGGATCTTAATTAATTGAATTAATATGTATTAATTAATTCGATTTAAAAGAGAAACAATGTTATGAAACAAAAACTTTTGATCTCTTTGCAAAAACCATGAAATAAAACAAATATGAAAAACTATTGGAACAATAATAGAATTACAATATATATATATATACATATAGAATTAGATTTTGTCAGTTGCATATATTAAGAGAGAGATATTTGACTTCAGTTGAGTTGATTTTAATAAATAAATAAATAAATAAAGGTATAAAGGCACGTTTTAAAAATATACAAGTTAAAAATCCTCGATTTCTTTTTGCCTTTCACAACTGGACATTAAAAATCTATTCCTTGCAGGCTAATGCCTTTTGGCGATTAAGTGTGTCAGGGTGAGTCCTCGGCTATGATTTGATTTCATGCAGAAGATGTCAAACGCAATTGAGGAGAGGAGGTCTAATTGCACACATCTATCCAAAAAAAGTTAGTGCAGAGATCAGAATCGACTTACCTTTGGCCATACAGGGCAGTACGGCAATGAGGAGAGCGATACAGAGCATCCTTCTGTTTGTCTTTGTGACTTTTGGCTGGTAAAAACTGTGGTCTGCTAGTCTGAAACACTACAGGAAAACTGGCTTAGGTGTGATGACACCATTTACTAAAACCTCATGCATTTTAACTTCCTCTCCAGACTTTTGAACCTTGTGCCCACTAAGAAAGCAACGTTGCTTTTGTCATAAATCGTTTCTTTTCGCACATCGGATGTAAGATGGATTTTAATGAAGCATTATTTGCACTTGTTTAGATGAACAAGTTATGTAGCAAAAATTCAAGACACTAATATATGCATGTTTACTGGATGATTTCAGCGCTGCATTTAGCCAGTGGTTTCAGTGGTTACCCAGTTAAGTTTGGCTATACAAGTAATTTCATCTTAAATTGCATTAAACTGACTTAAAAAAAAGTTTAATCTCATGTAACTGAAAATTGGTTAAATTAATTTGATGAGCTAAAGTAAAGAAAAAACTTCTACTGATAATTATCTATTAATGTAGCCTATTATAATTATATTGTATTTTACAGAAATTAAGGGTGTGGGCAAGTAAATATTGATGGGGTGATTTCAAAGCACACATTACATTAATGGACACTAAATATTGCTGATCAGAATAAAAACACAAAAGAAATGTTAGTCTGGAATGATATATATATATGCATTAATGATAGTAGAGCTACAAAAGGGAATGAATCTTAAAGGTAGTATTCTGAAGTTTATTTAGGGAATGTCATTTTTCAATGTTTTGGAAGACCGTGGTTAGTGATCATTTCCCCATTAGCTGTAATATTTGTATACAAAGTCCCAGATGTCATTTTAAATTGGCTTAATTAAGAAAGTTAAGGCAAGACACCCCATGTGAATAAGGTCAAATTAACTAATAGATATCACTATATATGTTTTTATATATTTGTATTATACGTATTCGCCTTATTTTATGCAATATATTATTCATAAAATATAATGAAAATGTACTGTTCTCTTGACAGTATTTTCAGACTTATGGATTGATAAATGTAAATGTATGCAAATTAGTGCATATTTAATTAGACAGTGCATTTTGCCTTGTTGAAATTTAAACATTTCAGAAAACTTGTCAAAAAATATTTGCAATTCTTAATGTTATCTATCAACTGGGGAAGTTGTATGTATAGATTGGAATAAAACTGTAAAGTTTGGTGTATGTACAGTAAGTGGTGTTGAAGAGAAATGAGAAAAAAAAATCATTTTGAGAAAACAAAATCTACAGACACAAATACATAAAGTGCAATAAAATAAACACTTAAAAATTTATTTTGAATGTTTTCTTTCCACGAATCTGAAATAAAAGAAAGAAAAAGAAACACTATGATGTTATGGATTTTAATAATTAGGGCTGGGAATTGACACAAATTTCATGATTCGATTTGATTTTGATTCACAAGCTTAAGATTTGATTCGATATCGATTATTCTGGATTCTCAAGAAAAACACATTCTCAATTAATGCTGTAAAATATACATACTCAGTCAGTACATTACTATAATATTGAAGGTTAAAATTAACTGATTTGTGTGTGTGTGTGTGTGTGTGTGTGTGTGTGTGTGTGTGTACCTACTTAACCATATTTTGGGGACAAATTTGTACCCAAAAGTGAGCTAAACCTGACAAAATCTCCAAAAACCGTCCTCATTTGTAAAACTGGTATACAAATAAAGTAAACAAAGTTTTTTTAAATTGTAAAAGTGCAGAAAGTTTTCTGTAAGGGGTAGGGTTAGGTGTAGGGTTGTGTCTGTGTGTGTGTGTCTGTGTATAATGTGATCTGTCACATCACATTAAACAGTATTTATTGTTTGTATACTGTAAAAAAAAATGGACATAATTTGAAATCTGAGACTTTGAAAGAAGAAAGAAAGAAAGCTGTGCACAAATGAAAGCAATTGAATTAGGAATCAGGGGAGAAAGTCTTATTTAGGCTATTTGTTGATTAGCCTTCATTAAAGAGTGCGGGCAGCTGTTAAGTAATATGTGCATCTGAAAGTACTCATTGCAAGCATTTTTGTGATATTTGAGAGCAATTAGATATCAGCAATATCATTTGGGATACGATAAGGAAGATGGCAGGGATCCAGAGCTGCAGTAGGCTACCTGCTTTTATTAGTGGGAATAACAAATTACTACAAAAAATGGATACGCAGAGATATAGCTAAAAAGGTTCACAGCAACTGTAACGTCTTTAGGTGTAGGGTTGTGTCTGTGTGTGTGTGTCTGTGTATAATGTGATCTGTCACATCACATTAAACAGTATTTATTGTTTGTATACTGTAAAAAAAAAATGGACATAATTTGAAATCTGAGACTTTGAAAGAAGAAAGAAAGAAAGCTGTGCACAAATGAAAGCAATTGAATTAGGAATCAGGGGAGAAAGTCTTATTTAGGCTATTTGTTGATTAGCCTTCATTAAAGAGTGCGGGCAGCTGTTAAGTAATATGCGCATCTGAAAGTACTCATTGCAAGCATTTTTGTGATATTTGAGAGCAATTAGATATCAGCAATATCATTTGGGATACGATAAGGAAGATGGCAGGGATCCAGAGCTGCAGTAGGCTACCTGCTTTTATTAGTGGGAATAACAAATTACTACAAAAAATGGATACGCAGAGATATAGCTAAAAAGGTTCACAGCAACTGTAACGTCAGATGATATGAGATTGCAAAGAAAACAGCATGAGAGAGAATTTGCATTTATTAATTTAGCAGACACTTTTATCCGAACAATTTGTCTAGAGCGAAAAAATATTAATAAAACACAATCAAAGATTAGCATACAAGCAAAAGCAGAAGTGAAGTAAAGGAAATTAAGTTTTGCCTGTGTTATGGTTGTGCATTAGTGGAAGTGCTTGCAGAAGAGGTGGATCTTCAGCTGGGTCGTGAAGGTTGTGATGGTCTCAGCAGATCGGGTGGAGGCTGGCAGCTTGTTCCACCAAAGAAGGACAGAGTGGGGGAAAGTTTTGGAAATTTGTGCCTTAGGGCCGGCCCTGACCAATTTGGTGCCCTAGGCAAGATTTTAGTTGGCGCCCCTTGCATCACAGCCAATTCCATCACTGATCATTCACACAGAAACTGCATAGCTTTATAAAGATAAAACTAATTATACATACAACTCAAATAAAAGTAATGCATGAAAAAACTGACATTAACATTTTCTGCAATATATAATGCGGTATAAAAAATACAGGACTTTTCGCCAAATTAAACATTCTGGAATTATTAGGGCAATTTTGTCAGAGGGTGCATTTGCATAGAAAATAAAAATAATTTTAAAAAGTCAAAAAGGATGTTTTACTCTGAAGACTTTGATTTTAGCATGAATCATTCTTTAATGGTTGGTTTTGGAATTTGGGAAAAACTTTTAAAAAAAATTTTTTTTAAATAGGGTGTTAACACTTGTGTCTACTCTGTCCAAGTACCAACTCAAACCTCTTTCAGTTACCATAAAGTGAACAGAATAATTTTTTTCTACAATTTTTCCATGTGAGTTTTCATAGACCACATTCCCACTGTTTTTGACCCATTCAGTACGACTGTAAAATATTATTATTTTTACTGTGATTATTAAATTATAAGAAATATATTGCAATAATACTATTGTACTGTAAAATTATACATCAGTATTGAATAAAAATAATTTTATTACATTGAAAAAATAGCAATACTAATATTTATGTCTTAATTTCAAACATTCTTAAATTTAGTGATGCACAAATCTTGATTTTTCATGGCTGATTTTGATTACCTTTTTTTTACAAGCAAATGGGCCTATTCGGATACCAATTGATGATTTTATTTAAGTATTTATTTTACATTTTTTATGCAATAGACAAGTAAGAATGTAAATTAACAAGATGTTTATTTTCTCAATTACAGGTCAAACTAACCGTAGCCATTTAAAAGTAGAGGCAACCACTGCATTTTAATATCCATCCAAACAAAGATGCTCCATACATGTAGCATGAACCGTTTCTAATTTCAATTAGATTGTATACATAAAGCATACCTGCACAAAACAAAAACAGCAGACGGGCTGAATGAGAACGTACAGTGAAGATCAAAATTAGAGAACAATCTATAAATAATATTAGCTGTGGGTATACTATGGTTATACTAACATGTTTGACAAAATAGCCAAGGCGTTTCAACAAAAACCTTTATTTTGTGGAAAACACAGTGATCGAGAGAATAGTAACCAACACTGTAGCACGAAAGAAGATTACAACGAATATTTTGGAGGGTTAGAGCTGTCAGAAATGAGTAGGAAGTGTAGAGGCCCCTGCTTTGAGTGACTTCAGCACATCTGTGGCCGCAGAACATCTCTAGTTTCTCACTCTGCGCTGGTGTGATCTTGGTCCACTCTTCTTCATAGTTCAGTAACTGTGATGGCTTTCTTAGCCATAACTTTGTTGATTTTCTAGAGATTTTCAGTTGGGTTTAGATCTCTGGCCCAGCCATTTCATTATTTCATTTCAATCTTAGCTTCAAGGAACTGCTTTACCTGTTTTGCAGTGAGACGGGGAGCATTGTCTTGAAGGAAAATAGCTGGCTGATTGGGAGATGCTCGCAGGGAAGGAACCGTATGTTGCTGAAGGAAGTTCTGATAAACATTTGCATTCACCTTCCATGTATCTGTATAAGACGCCCAACTCCTGCTGCAAAAAACATCCCCCAAACCATGACACTTCCTCCTCCACGTTTCTCTAACTTCTTTACGCTCTAGGGGTTCAGTCTTTGCCCAGTTTGATGCCAAACAAAATGTTTCCCATCAGACCCACATTAATTAAACTTGCTCTCATCACTAAAGTGAACTTTGGACCAGTTCCCCTCTCTCCACACAACATGCTCCTCAGCAAAGGTGAGCCTAGCCTTTTGATTCTTCCTGCTGATGAGAGGTTTCATCACTGCAGAGTACGCTTTCAGTCCGACTTCTATTAAAGGATAAGTATTTTTTAATGAAAATGACTGATCATTTGACTAGATAAGACCTTTATTCCTCGGCTGGGATCGTGTAGAGCTCTTTGAAGCTGCACTGAAAATGCAATTTGGACCTTCAGCCCGTTGGCCACCATTGAAGTCCATTATATGGAGAAAAATTCTGTAATGTTTTCCTCAAAAACCTTCATTTCTTTGCTACTGAAGACAGAAGGACATGGACATCTTGGATGAAATGGGGATGAGTAAATTATCAGGAAATTTTTATTCTGGAAGTGAACAGATCCTTACTGTGATCAGCACTGAACTGGCGAGCAATTCCAGCTGCAGTGTTGAACCGATTCCGCATTGAGAGTCCCTGCATTATCCTGTCTTCTCCTGCATTTGTCCTACGAGAACGACCAGCCTTTTTGGGGGACTTGAATGAATTAGTGTCATTGTAAAGATGCAATATTCGAGAAATTACAGATTTGGAACAACAAACTTCTCTTGCAGTGGCTGAAAGGGTCATCCCTTTAGCCTTCATCTGGACAACCTCCTGTTGCAAGGTTTCAGTCACCTTAGAGCGCCCCTCCATCTTGCAATCTCAGTGAAAATTGGAGGAAGGCTGCCAGTTAAATAGGGTTTGTCATATAATTAAGGAAATTAGGAAATTAGACCAGATTAACACCAATAACTTGGAAGGATCTGTAAGTGTTCTCTAATTTTGAGAGTTCTTTTTCAAATATTCAAATATCGATTTTTTATAATGTGCTTCAGAATACAATTCATTTATGAAATATGCTTAAAAAGCTGCCCTTCTACTCCTGTTAGGATAACATCAAATAGGACTAAGCAGTGACCTTGAAATGTAGGATATTGTTGGTTGTTCTCTAATTTTGATCGCCACTGTAAATTCACTCTCTGACAGCAGGTGGCGCTCTAAAACAAATAAATTGTTATTCATCTATTGCACAAAATCAACATGAACTAATATAAAATATAAACGATTATCAGGTGCAAGCGTTAATGTAGACATTATGAAAGATTCATTATGCATATATTTATTGTGTTATAACAGAGATTTGTGAGATTGCGATGAACTTTTAGAGATTATACATGTAGATTTGTAACACCATTGTACTCTCTCTCGCTCTCTCACTCTCTCAAGTGCTGTGTGTTTTTGGCTGCTATTGACCATCTTTTTGGGGTTACTTTTGTTTTAGGTTTGGAATCTTATATAATACTTTGATGTCTCTGTGTTTTGTTTTGTTTTTGGTTGTTTTTTTTTTTTGGTGCTGGTTCCTCCTTCTTAGCCCAGTTCTCAATATTGTCCACAAATGTTACATTCTTTGTATGGCTCATCCATGGCCATAACTAGGGTATGAAAATGAGTGAAGTCTGGGTTGGGGTGTTAAGAACTGTGCTATAATTAAACCTACAAATGCAACACATTATATACAGTACAATACATATAAACTTTAAAAGAGACAGACACGTAGATGTTTGTGAAAGAGTTTTCTCTGTTTTGGGGGGATGACCTTATTTATTGCATTAATTAGACCTTATTTAATGCATTCAATAATTTTAACACTTTAGTATAGGTTGGAATGGATTATTTATTTTTTCATGCAACAATACTTATTACTGTAATAGTTTTCATTAGTATGCATTGCTGTATGATAAGAACTTTGTCTAGCGCCCTCATGAATGTTAGAATGAATTTGTGAAAGTTTAACTACAAAAACTATGTTGTTGTTTTTTTGTTTGTGTGTTTTTATTCTCAGCTCAAGTGCCAGTGAGGCAGTGTTGCCAGGTATTGCTTCAAAAACAAATAAATACAAGGCACCCTCCAAAAAAACGAAGGAAAAAAAAGTTTAAATATTTTGTTTTGGAAATATGATGAAGATGATTCTAAACGGAAACTTAAACTTAACCCCTTTATCACCTACTTAAAGCCACGTTAAGTGGACAAAACAAGTCCAAAGATGTCCATAATATCTGGATCTGGCAACTTGACATGCTGTGTAAAGAGATCGGTCTGCTGGTTAGTCAAATTATCCCATCCCATCCTGCAATATCACATGACTTTTTTGATGCACATGGAAGAATTTATTGGGCAAAAGTGTTTCCATCTCCCATTATTCACATTAACTCTTTCTCAAAAGTCGTGGGAAGTCGTAGCCTAATGGTTAGAGAGTCGGACTTGTAACCTAAAGGTTGTGGGTTCGAGTCTCGTGGGTTACAGCGCTCTCCATCAATACCACAACTGAGGTTCCCTTGAGCAAGGCACTGAACCCAGACAGAAGGACATGGACATCTTGGATGAAATGGGGATGAGTAAATTATCAGGAAATTTTTATTCTGGAAGTGAACAGATCCTTACTGTGATCATCACTGAACTGGCGAGCAATTCCAGCTGCAGTGTTGAACCGATTCCGCATTGAGAGTCCCTGCATTATCCTGTCTTCTCCTGCATTTGTCCTACGAGAACGACCAGCCTTTTTGGGGGACTTGAATGAATTAGTGTCATTGTAAAGATGCAATATTCGAGAAATTACAGATTTGGAACAACAAACTTCTCTTGCAGTGGCTGAAAGGGTCATCCCTTTAGCCTTCATCTGGACAACCTCCTGTTGCAAGGTTTCAGTCACCTTAGAGCGCCCCTCCATCTTGCAATCTCAGTGAAAATTGGAGGAAGGCTGCCAGTTAAATAGGGTTTGTCATATAATTAAGGAAATTAGCACCAGATACCAGATTAACACCAATAACTTGGAAGGATCTGTAAGTGTTCTCTAATTTTGAGAGTTCTTTTTCAAATATCTAATTTAAGATTTTTTATAATGTGCTTCAGAATACAATTCATTTATGAAATATGCTTAAAAAGCTGCCCTTCTACTCCTGTTAGGATAACATCAAATAGGACTAAGCAGTGACCTTGAAATGTAGGATATTGTTGGTTGTTCTCTAATTTTGATCGCCACTGTAAATTCACTCTCTGACAGCAGGTGGCGCTCTAAAACAAATAAATTGTTATTCATCTATTGCACAAAATCAACATGAACTAATATAAAATATAAACGATTATCAGGTGCAACCGTTAATGTAGACATTATGAAAGATTCATTATGCATATATTTATTGTGTTATAACAGAGATTTGTGAGATTGCGATGAACTTTTAGAGATTATACATGTAGATTTGTAACACCATTGTACTCTCTCTCGCTCTCTCACTCTCTCAAGTGCTGTGTGTTTTTGGCTGCTATTGACCATCTTTTTGGGGTTACTTTTGTTTTAGGTTTGGAATCTTATATAATACTTTGATGTCTCTGTGTTTTGTTTTGTTTTTGGTTGTTTTTTTTTTTTGGTGCTGGTTCCTCCTTCTTAGCCCAGTTCTCAATATTGTCCACAAATGTTACATTCTTTGTATGGCTCATCCATGGCCATAACTAGGGTATGAAAATGAGTGAAGTCTGGGTTGGGGTGTTAAGAACTGTGCTATAATTAAACCTACAAATGCAACACATTATATACAGTACAATACATATAAACTTTAAAAGAGACAGACACGTAGATGTTTGTGAAAGAGTTTTCTCTGTTTTGGGGGGATGACCTTATTTATTGCATTAATTAGACCTTATTTAATGCATTCAATAATTTTAACACTTTAGTATAGGTTGGAATGGATTATTTATTTTTTCATGCAACAATACTTATTACTGTAATAGTTTTCATTAGTATGCATTGCTGTATGATAAGAACTTTGTCTAGCGCCCTCATGAATGTTAGAATGAATTTGTGAAAGTTTAACTACAAAAACTATGTTGTTGTTTTTTTGTTTGTGTGTTTTTATTCTCAGCTCAAGTGCCAGTGAGGCAGTGTTGCCAGGTATTGCTTCAAAAACAAATAAATACAAGGCACCCTCCAAAAAAACGAAGGAAAAAAAAGTTTAAATATTTTGTTTTGGAAATATGATGAAGATGATTCTAAACGGAAACTTAAACTTAACCCCTTTATCACCTACTTAAAGCCACGTTAAGTGGACAAAACAAGTCCAAAGATGTCCATAATATCTGGATCTGGCAACTTGACATGCTGTGTAAAGAGATCGGTCTGCTGGTTAGTCAAATTATCCCATCCCATCCTGCAATATCACATGACTTTTTTGATGCACATGGAAGAATTTATTGGGCAAAAGTGTTTCCATCTCCCATTATTCACATTAACTCTTTCTCAAAAGTCGTGGGAAGTCGTAGCCTAATGGTTAGAGAGTCGGACTTGTAACCTAAAGGTTGTGGGTTCGAGTCTCGTGGGTTACAGCGCTCTCCATCAATACCACAACTGAGGTTCCCTTGAGCAAGGCACTGAACCCCCCAAATGCTCCCTGGGCACCGCAGCATAAATGGCTGCCCACTGCTCTGTGTGTGTGCACTTTGGATGGGATAAATGCAGAGCACTAATTCCTAGTATGGTTACCATACTTGGCCTCATGTCACAAAACCAATTTGTTTGGTGAATTCAAAATTTGGAGTTTCCATCACTCATTTCTGATGCAATACTTCAAAATGCGCATAATAACAGGGTGATATAACATAGCTAGTGGCACCAGTCAAGGGGGTGGGATATATTAGGCAGCAAGTTCTTGAACTTCAAGTGTTGGAAGCAGGAAAACTGGGCAAGTGAAAGATCTGAGTGACCTTAACAAGGGTCAAATAGATAGCTAGACTGGTTCAAAAATAGCAATCCTTGTGGGGTGTTTCTGGAATGCAGTGGTTAATATCTTCCAAAGTTGGTGCAAGGAAGGACAACAGGTGAACCGGCATCAGAGTCATGAGTGCCTGAGGCTCACTGATGCAATGGAGACTTCCAGTGGTAGATATTTCTCTGATCTTTGTCTTTCTTTGTTTCACGCCTTGCTTTCACCTATTTTAGATCTCCTGGTAGTGGAGATCTGCCCACAATAGTCTTTGCTGACCCTCTCTTCTCTTCGTCCTCCATTATATCAGTGGCTCCATCTGTACTCCCTTCCATCATCGCTGATGATAGCTTTTAGAAAACAAAGGCTGATTTAAACTCTTCCACTGAGATGCTTAGCCAGCAAAACAACACAAATATGCCTGAAAATTGCACAGGCAGCATCCGTTAACTGTGTTCTGCAATCTGGCAAACACAAATGTGGAGAACTCTTTGAGTCTTATGTCATCAGTCTGACACTGACAGCCTTGATAATAATGTTGGCATAAATATAAATCAGTAATTAAAACAGCATAGGTCTTCTCCCTGTATAAATGCATGCTTTCTCTGTTAAAGGCAGGGACTCCTGGCTGCATCAAGGCCCTGCTGTAGTTAGTTTCCACTTCCTGTATTTGGACGCTGGCGTAATTTGGCAGTTTCAACTGAAACTGCATCAGCCAAAATGGAAGAGGTAGAATAATGTGTCCATTACTGAGCATTTCGCAAACAGGAAGAGGTGGAGCATCTCTGCCTCCTTCAGTCAAGGTGATGATTATCTTCCATGCACTAAAATGTTAAGATTGTGCTGACATCCTGCCTGATAATGCCAGAGATATTAGATATTATCTCTCTCTCTCATAACCCAGAAACAACAATCAACCAATTAACAATTAACACAACAAAGCAATTCAAAATACATCAAAATACACTCATGAAAACCTGAAGAAACTTAAGTGTGTTTGTATACTTTTACTGGCAAGAGTCTCATCACCACCTTGTAGCTGTATCTTAATACTGCACCCTTAATTATATCATACAGCATTTCCCTCGCTGCTAATCCAACAACACAAAATCACAAAACAAATTAGCAAATTAAGGCTAAGTGATATGAAGAAATATGCTAACAGCAAAGTTTTAAGTACATGGATATCACCATCAATGCTTTTCCTGCTTGTCCATTGAAGCTAAGCAGGTTGAGTCTAGCCAGTACCTGAATGGGAGACCTCCTGAGAAAATCATGTTGCTGCAAGTACACTCTTAAAAATAAAGGTGCTTCAAAAGGTTCTTCAAGCGATGCCATAGAAGAACCATTTTTGGTTCCACAAAGAACCATTCAGTCAAAGGTTCTTTAAAGAAGCATCTCTTTCTTACCTTTTTATAATCTGAAGAACCTTCTTTCGCCACAAAGAAGCTTTTGTGAAACAGAAAGGTTCTTCAGATGTTAAAGGTTCTTTATGGAACCATTTGGACAAAAAGGTTCTTCTATGGCATCATGAAGCACCTTTATTTTTAAGAGTGTACTTGCAGCAACATGATTTTCTCAGGAGGTCTCCCATTCAGGTACTGGCTAGACTCAACCTGCTTAGCTTCAATGGACAAGCAGGTAACTCTTTCTCAAAAGTCGTGGGAAGTCGTAGCCTAATGGTTAGAGAGTCGGACTTGTAACCTAAAGGTTGTGGGTTCGAGTCTCGTGGGTTACAGCGCTCTCTTCCACCATCAATATCGCAACTGAGGTTCCCTTGAGCAAGGCACTGAACCCCCCAACTGCTCCCTGGGCACCGCAGCATAAATGGCTGCCCACTGCTCTGTGTGTGTGCACTTTGGATGGGATAAATGCAGAGCACTAATTCCTAGTATGGGTCACATGTCATGTCACTTTTTTTTCACTTTTGATGACATCAGATTACTATTTACTATTTTACTATTTATCCCCTGACAAGTCAAGTCACCTTTATTTCTATAGAGCTGAGAAAAAAATCCACATTGATAACATTTAAAATGGTTCCCTCTCGAGGGAATTGCCATGTGTTACTTAAGGTTTCCTTTTCAGTCGAAATTTTTTTTACACTGTTGGCAGGTTGAAAGAGTTTTCATGGTTTCCATGTTGAGCAAAACTCTCTCCACACTTATGGTATGTCTAAGGCTTCTCTCCAGTGTGAGTTCTCATGTGTCGATTAAGGCTTATTTTATGATTGAATCTTTGTCCACACTCCTGGCACATGAAGGGACTCTCTCCATTGTGTATTCTCATGTGGACTGTAAGGTTTCCATGTTGAATGAAACCTTTTCCACACTGAGGGCATGTGTAGGGCTTTTCTCCAGTGTGAATTCTCATGTGCCTTTTAAAACCTATTTTACGTGTGAAGCGTTTTCCACACAGCTGGCAGGAAAAAGGCCTCTCTCCATTGTGTATTCTCATGTGGAAAACAGGAAGAGGTGGAGCATCTCTGCCTCCTTCAGTCAAGGTGATGATTATCTTCCATGCACTAAAATGTTAAGATTGTGCTGACATCCTGCCTGATAATGCCAGAGATATTAGATATTATCTCTCTCTCTCATAACCCAGAAACAACAATCAACCAATTAACAATTAACACAACAAAGCAATTCAAAATACATCAAAATACACTCATGAAAACCTGAAGAAACTTAAGTGTGTTTGTATACTTTTACTGGCAAGAGTCTCATCACCACCTTGTAGCTGTATCTTAATACTGCACCCTTAATTATATCATACAGCATTTCCCTCGCTGCTAATCCAACAACACAAAATCACAAAACAAATTAGCAAATTAAGGCTAAGTGATATGAAGAAATATGCTAACAGCAAAGTTTTAAGTACATGGATATCACCATCAATGCTTTTCCTGCTTGTCCATTGAAGCTAAGCAGGTTGAGTCTAGCCAGTACCTGAATGGGAGACCTCCTGAGAAAATCATGTTGCTGCAAGTACACTCTTAAAAATAAAGGTGCTTCAAAAGGTTCTTCAAGCGATGCCATAGAAGAACCATTTTTGGTTCCACAAAGAACCATTCAGTCAAAGGTTCTTTAAAGAAGCATCTCTTTCTTACCTTTTTATAATCTGAAGAACCTTCTTTCGCCACAAAGAAGCTTTTGTGAAACAGAAAGGTTCTTCAGATGTTAAAGGTTCTTTATGGAACCATTTGGACAAAAAGGTTCTTCTATGGCATCATGAAGCACCTTTATTTTTAAGAGTGTAAGACCAGCAGCTCACCATGTGTGAGTCTTTTTGGGTCCTATAGCCACAATTTCCCAATGGCTTTTGTCCATCATCAAGGCCTCTAGTGGTTGACGTCACATGCAGTTGGATGGTTGAGGAGATTCTTTCAATGTAAAGTGCTTTGAGTGTTGAGCAAAGTGCTATATAAATGTACACTCTAAAAAATGCTGGGTTGTTTCAACCCAACATTGGGTCAAATATGGACTAACCCAACTTTTGGATTAAAATTTTAATGTAAAAAATTAACCCAACGGTTGGGTTAGTCCATATTTGACCCAAAGTTGGGTTGAAACAACCCAGCATTTTTTAGAGTGTAATGAATTATTATTAATTATTATTTATAGCTCCAAGTTTGTAAATGTGACATCTATGGGCCTTCCTCATATTTTTTCAGCAGTATAAAGAAATTAATTTGTGTTGGCCTCGCAGACACTAAGCCAGCGAATTCTTTGGAACAGGTTTCTGAAACTGAGAACAACACAGAGTTTGACAATTGGAGAGGAACAATGAATACTGAAGTGGAAGTGACGTTCTGGTCCAAAAATGGGAATTTGCTGTGAACTTCATCTGTTCTTCATCAGTTCTTGAAACTTCTTTCTTGTTGTACTATTTACTTTTTATTCATACTAGTTGTTTACAGCTATTCAGTAGGTTGTCGTTAGAACTTATTTACTTCAGTTATTTACTTTAGTTGTATTGAATTTTGACGCTGTACACAAATTCTGCTAATTTTCTTGACATTTTTATTTAGTAGGTTATTGAATTTTGATGTTTGAAAGAAGAGATGGTTTATAACACAACACATTCCTGTGTTCTTGTTGTAATAAGCATAATTGCAAAAAAAAAATTTGCAATGTTTCTGCGGGTCTTAAAATGTTTTATTTCACCCTTCCACAATTAAGGCCTTAAAAGTTCTTAAATCAGTGCAGAAAGTCTTAAATTCATAAAGTCATGCCATTAAATGTTGCATGTACTGCAAAAAAAAAAAATTTTTTAAAGAACATCTTCCTCAGTATTGTTTTGTTATCCAGTACAAATAATAAAAAATCTTCTTGAGATGCAAATTGAAGATATGAAATCTTGACAATTTAGTTGTTTGTGCTTAAAACAAGAACAGATATCTATCAGTGTGGGTATGAAAACTTCTTTGTTGTTGTTTTTTTCGAAGCCCATTGACAGATATTTCCATTTTTTAGTGGTTGGAAGTAAAGGTGTTGAAGCCACAATCTTTTTTTTTCTTCTTCTATAAAAGGAATTAAGTAGTAATAGAGATATTTTGGAAGAATTATTTTCAAACTTTGAAGCATTGCTAATACAAGACTTTTAAGGACCATATTGATGTATTGTGTTCCATTCAATTTATTCCTTACATTTTCTTTACTTAATCTTAAAAATCTTACATTTACCTTCATCAAACCTGCAGAGAAAAAAGCTACACTTTGACAAATAATACAGTATATCCATCTGTTTGTGTCTAATATCGAAATGCATAATGTCTAGAGATGAAGTTTATAAAAAAAAAAAATGAAATAAACTAAAAACCAAATGGTGTTAATATAGCAAAAAGAAATGAGGTATAAGAACCCTAAATGTACATGTTATAACTAGGAATGAAGCTGTTTGAAAGGTGTGACAAAGCAAAGTCACAATATACTGTAGTTTCATATGTTTTGTAACTAAAAGTTAAATATTAGTGTTGGCAGTCAGTTTTAACCCAAAAAACTAAATAAGTAGAAAAAAATGAGAGTGAAACAATATATCAAATACATTTGGACACTTTCTGGTTGTTCAGTCTGTCCAGGAATATGTCCATATGAGTAACACCTGTGGTTAATCTGCTCATCTCTTATTGCTGTTTGAATATAAGGCTGGTTTATTTTTGATTAGTTCACATAACCAGATGTCCACTAGATGTCATGCGGCACATAGACAACACTGAGTCCATCCACAAGTCAGAAATGACTGAGTGCCATAAACTGAACCCCACAGTTCCTGTTGGAAAATTGACCATAACTGTTCTTATAAAACAGGTATTTTTTTTCGGTGCAAACTCCAAAAATGGATCAATTCAAATGTCTTGATTTGGTCTGTACAAATGTTTAATAGCAGATATGTTGAAGATAGGCTGTCAGTTCATTAAGTGATGAGCTGTTTTCTGACAAAAGTATTTTTCGCCCTGACTAGCATTTGGAAGTTAAAAGTCACATGAAAACATATCCACTAACAGAGAGCTTACATTTAAGAATTTCCCATTATTTAGAAACAGGCTTTATGTAGTAGTATTAAAAAAAATTATTTAGGAGTAAAAAATACAGCAATGTAAACCTATTGTTGGCAGTCACGGAGTACATGTAATTTGTGTATTTAAAATACAAAATATGAGTAACTGTTTCATTACAGTTACATATAAATGGGTGCTAATCAAATTACATTTACATCCAAAATCAATTCATGTAAACATCAATTAGAGATTCTCTGACTCTGGCACTCTGCAAAAGCATCTTACAATTTTGCTCATTAGTTTCATACCCCTTGCAGAATATGTTACATTTGAATAATTTTAACAAAATAAGAAGGATCATAAAAAAATGCATATTATTTTTATTTAGTAGTCCTGAATAGGCTATTTCACACACGCCACAAGACAAAATAACTGAATGTATAATAGTTGCCCCATTCAAAAAATGTACATACCCTTGAATGTTAACTTTCTGTCATTACCTGGATGATCCACAAAATTTTTTACGCTTATATTTTGTGATAGTTGACTCTTGTTTGTCCTGAGCAGTTAAACTGCCTGCTGTTCCTCGGAAAAATCCTCCAGGTCCTGTACGTTCTCAGGTTTTCCAGCATCTTCTGCATATTCGACACCTTTCCAACAATGACTGTATGATTTTGACATCCATCTTTTCACACTGAGGACAATTGAGGGACTCATACACGACTATTACAAAAGGTGAAAACATTTACTGACGCTCAAGAAAGAAACTAAATTAAGCCAGCGTTAAGAGCGGGGGTGTAAACTTTTGAACAGGGTGACGTGTACATTTTTCTTATTTTATTTAAAGATTATATATTTTTTTCATTTAGTACTGCCCCTCAGAAGATTGTCAGGACAGTTTGCGTTACATACCTTATTAGTGTTCCATAGTATTCTAAAGTATTTAAATTAAGTTACAAATCTTGTGTAATCTAACGAAATACGCTACAAATTACTTTTAAAGCGCATGTTTTGTAATCTGTAGTGAAATATATTTTTTAAAGTAACCTTCCCAACCCTGCTGTTTTATGGTTTCTATGTAAGTTCCAGATAGGTTTAAATCTTTATTATTGTCATTTTTGTGGATGTTGTTTGTTGTTCTTTAAGTCATCAATTCTAGATCATTTTATAAGTGACGATTTTGAACATTGAGAGATGACACTTCTGCATTATATTTTTTTATGTGTAGGTTTAAAATGATTTTCAAAATGTTGGGATTGAGTTATCACAATAATGGATAGTAGAACATGTTATGTCGGACATGAGTTTCTGTGGGAGCCACATACTGCGGTGAATTGCTGGACAATCACCATCTTGTCTGTGCATTCGTTTGTCTAGAGTAAAGTCTTTCCAGATGTACAAATGCTTCCAGACGAATGCAGTACTCTGGGGTTTATGGCTTGTTAGTCGTGCACAAGCGTGGGGCCGTAAGGTCACGGACTGTTGAACAGACAAAATGACTGATAAAGAACTCCGAGGTCTGTTTCTTTGTTTCCTTCAGTCTGGCCACAGTCAGCCAAACACAGAGATCTCAAAGTGCAAGATTTCTAGAGACATTCTAGATGCACAATTTGGATCCTAATTTACCTACACATTTCATGGAAAACTTTCATCTATTTTAATCCATTTCATTTGTCTAACAATGCATATACATGCATCACAGGGGAATTCTGTTATTGCTGACATTATTTTCAGAGCCTACATCATTTCCAACATCTTACAGAAACAGTTCACCTAAAAATGCAATTTCGTGTCATCATTTACTCACCAAACCTGCATGCGTTTCTTTCTTCTGCTGAACACAAAAGAAGATTGTCACGCTTGAGGCAAGGAACAGGTGAGGATCTAAATGCAGCACAGTTTATTAACAAAAAGAATCAAAAGAATCAAAAACCAGGCAGAGAAATCCAGATCAAGCAAAAAAAAAAAAACATGCAACAGTTTACATTAAGTAAAACAACGACCGACAAACAGAGACTGAAACACAGGGGTATAAATACACAGGGTAACAAGGGGGTGGAGCTAATAAATTGCCATAGAAACAGATGAGGGAGCAAAGCAGACAGCACAGGGAACAGGGGGAAAACAGGCACTAAATAGAGGAAGACAGAACACAGGAGCAAAATAAGAGTCAATAAAACACAAGACGGGAACATGTAACAAAGATATTTTGAAGAATGTTGGTAACCACTGAATTGCTGGCAGCCATTGCCTTTCATAGCATGAAAAAAATACTGTAGAAGTCCATGGCTACCATCATCTGTTTGGTTACCAACATTCTTTAAAGCATTTTCTTTTCTGTTGACGGTAGCCATTGACTTCCATATTATTTTTTTCAGATACTATGGAAGTCAATGGCTAACATCAACATTTTTCAAAATATCTTATTTTGTGTTCAACAGAAGAAAGAAACTCAGGTTTGGAACAACTTGAGGGTGAGTTAATGACAGAATTTTCATTTTTTTGGGGTGAACTGTCCCTTTAAGTGATGAACTCTATGTGGAGGAAATGTCAGACTACTTTGCTTTGCTAAAGCTAATTGCAGAACTAGCATTGGATGCATCCTATATACACACAGTTGAATCTTCACAAGGATAATCAAGCATGCTTCCTTAGTGCTTAACAAGAAATCATTTTTAAAAAGATGAATTCGTCAATTCAAGTCACTGTGCAGGCTTTTATGTCTATTTACATAAAAATATTTTGTTTAATGCTGTTGTACACCACTATGTTTTGGCCCAATTATGCATTTTTTTTGTGCTGTCAACATATGAAGAGAATGCAATCTAGGTTCAGAGGTAAAGCCGAGTCGTAACGACTCATGCCCTGTACAATGTGAAAAAAAAGACTTCCTGCATGTGTTCAAGTCATCAGGAGTCAGTGTGCAAACACTGAAGCTCTTCAGAAGGGCAGCTAGAGTGAAATGCATTCTTATACAAAGTTGATCATTTAAGCCCAAACTCCATGTGCTGTACAGATCTACCCAGTCCTAGCATGCTATAAACAATAAATCTTATAATTTCTCTCTGACGTGGAACTGTTTCAAACCCATAAGTAGAGCAGAACATCTAATCCTCTTTGCATGGAACAGCACAAACATTTATCTCATTTTTAGTGAGCAATGAAATGACTCTGCCGGAAAAGTCCAAATTTGAAGTATAAACGTTCAGTATTCTCCGATGTAATGGGCACAAAGGAAACTCAAATTATTATAATTAATTCTCAATGGTGTGTCTGAAATGACATAAAAGTTGAGCTCAGGACAGGTTTTTATTTGATATAAATGTAGGAATTGCTCATTGTTATATTCATAAGGTTCAATGAAGTGAAACAATGAAACAATGTGAACAACCTAAAACTGATATTGAAATGTATGTGGAAACAATATCCTAAAGTAAAAAACTGAAAGCAAGAAAGCAAGAAGTATTAAACAAAAGAAAATTTAATAAGAAGAAACTTTTTGAATTTTGAGTATATGGCCCGTACTGGCCTTGAATATTAGTGTTAGTTTCACATTGTCAGATTTCAGCATTAAGGCCTGGTTTCACAGACAGGGCTTAGACTAAGCCAGGATTAGGCCATAGTTCAATTAGGACATTTAAGTTTAAGATAAACGTGCCTTAGAAAAAATATTACTGGTGTGCATTTTGAGACAAAATAAAGGCACTGATATATTTTAAGATCAGTCAGAGCAAGTTTCTTTCAGTTTAAACAGCTCAGACTTAGATTTTAGTCTGGGATTAGGCTTAAGCCTTGTCTGTGAAACCGGGGGTAAGTCAGGTTTGCAATTTATCCCTGCCAAAAAAAATTATTATAATAAAAAATAAAAAAAAAATAGAAAAATGCCCACTTGGGCAGGAAAAATCTCTGAGACCCACTTGTTTAGGTGTGCGTTTAGTTTAGATTTTCCTGTGCAATATTGCATTGGATGGTCAGTGCAGGATTGTGGGCGTTCATGTGATACTACATTAATACAACCTTATAACGAGACGTCATGTCTGCGTTTCTCTTAACTCTTACAGTAGCACAAGGCATTGCTCTAACAAGATGCCTCAAGCTTATCCTGGCCAAACAAACCAAAGAAGAGGCCAATGAACACAACATAAAAGCCAGAAAACAAACAAAATCCCTGACTTGGGCCCCACAATGGCCTTAGCAAGGAAGATGGATCACTTTATAGTCTGTGTACAACAGTATACAAATCAAAGGCTTCTTTTACTGTACATTTTATGACCTTCATCTGTTGACTTATTGAGATGTTGCAATAGCTCCACAAAACAAATCTAAAGAGGGTGATTGAGATGGAGTTTATGTGTCCTGCTTATTATGCTGCAGCTTGGCAAATGAGTAAACATGAGTTATTTTTTTTTATTAGTGTGATACTGTATAATTATATATCAAATATACAGCTTAACCTAGGGCTGTGCAATTCATTGTATTTTAGCTTCAGCTATTTTGTCTTCCAACAGTTATGTAAGCAGGATAATCAAGATAAAACGATTCACGTGCTGCATTCGGTTGCGTCCAGATCAGTCAGATTATGTAATGTGGCTGTCATAAAAAATGCAGTCTAGTGTGGGATGTTTTTGATATTAAAAAGATTTATTAAATATATTTATTCAGTATTAAAGTGACAGCAACCTAATATAATTGCAACAAAACAAGAAAAAAACACTCACTGCTCTTGACTGAATAACTTTAGTAGCTTTAATAAGAATAAATGTATATTTAATTCATACAGTGAAAACTATGCCGTTTTTTATTTTTACATTTAGTAGGCTATTAACTGAATACTATACTGTTAGATTGACTTACATGAAAACTTATAAAGCATTGTTTATTTTATTTGTTGTATTGTTAGTAATTTGATTTACTTTTTTATTAATGACTGTTTACTTGTCTTGAAGACTTTTTTATATTGCACTTATGTTAGTTAGGCTAGATTTAGTTTCCGCTATGGTACGTGGTATCAAGAATTGTAAAAAAATATATAAAATAATTTTTTTTAAAAAGAAAGAAAGAAAGGAAAATGCAACCATAATACAAAACGCAAAACTGTGACATTTCATTCAATGACGCTGCAGCGCTAAAACTGATAGTGCATATACTTACTTGATGGAAACCCGTCAAAATAAAAACTAAACTAAAAAACTAAAAAAACTAAAAAAACTAAACTTAAAACTTGAAAAAAATATTGACTCACATAAACGTGAAGAAAGTGCAACTGTTTATTTATTTATTTGGTGGTGTGTGTGAAAAAGCTATTGTTAATTTGAAAGAAGTGCTGTTAATTTTGTTGCACCACTAGATATAAACAGAATGATGTAGAAATTCACTAAGTACTGTATGAATTAACAAGCTTGGCCTTGTGTTGACTCGACTTTGCCCTTGGCTAGAACACTTATAAGCTCTCTATTGTGAAGCTGAATGTCTGTGTAAAGTGACAACCATTTGTGTTAAATGGGAGTGGAATAATAATAGGCATGACATCATTTGTGTGGTAATGATTGATACAGTGTTTTTAATGCCTATGATTTCAGCAATGTTTAATAAGAAGCTACAAAATCTCTCTATATTTGTTATGTTCTGAAGTGTATCTAATCTAATATCTTTTTTAAACCGCAGTCATAAATGGTCAATGATCAAAGAAAACGTTATCTCAAAGGTGAGGGTGCAGAATTATACTCTCATTTGTTGCTGAAAACCAAATCAAACTAGCCAAATCAGCAAAGCCTTCTGAAGCGTCCTGAGCAGATTCAGCCCTTGTTCTGTCAGGACCTGACAAAGGAGTCATGGTTTGTAAGCATTTATGGCTGTTCTGGTTGATCTTAAACCTTTGATCCGTTACCCTCTTTTCCCATGCCAGGTTCCTCTCTTTTCCATATGTTTGTATGCGTTTGTCAATGATTCATAGGAACTTTACATGTCATCATCTCGCAGACCATCAGCTCCCATGTGTGAACCCTACTTGGATGTCAAACCGTGTAAACCATTGTGGGGCTATAGGAGGCCAAGGTCATAACATTGTTCAAATAAAATAAATAAAATAAGAAAGCTGCAGTGGATAGTTCAGCAGTTCAGAATTTTTACACATTTAAAGTTAAAGGGGTCATATGACGCTTTTTTAAAGATCATTATTTTGTGTAACAGAATATGTTGACATGATTTAATGTTCAAAAAACACATTATTTTTCAAATACTGTACATTATTGTAGGTCCTCTATGCCCCGCCTCTCTCAAACACTTCGTTTTCTACAAAGCCCCTCCTTCCGACAAGCGCAGTCTGCTCTGATTGGCCAGCTGACCCAGTGCATTGTGATTGGCCGAATGCCGCAAGCACTCGTCGGAAATGTAACGCCCCTTACCATAATCACGAGCTTCAGCTTTCCAAATAAATGTAAAGACAGTAAATAATGTCATTAGTTTTACCATCAGTTCAAGCCTGAAAGGGCAACAGAGTCGCGTGACAGACACAGTGATGAAGCTGGTATGTGTTTGCAGTACACAAGCCACGGTTAAGACAGCTGACTCCTGTGATGTGACCATCTCTCTCTCTCTCTCTCTCTCTCTCTCTCTCTCTTACACACACACACACGCACGTGCGCAAAACTCCGCATTTGAACAGTCAATCGCAAAAACTAATAACAAAACAGTAGCTGATTCAGAAGCGCCAGAATGTCATAGCAAAGTCAGAATGACCTCCTCTCCTAGGTTCACGAAACGGTCGTCCATAAAATGCATTGCTGTTCTGTTGTAAGTTAACACCTGTGGTTAATCTGCTCATCTCTTATTGCTGTTTGAATATAAGGCTGGTTTATTTTTGATTAGTTCACATAACCAGATGTCCACTAGATGTCATGCGGCACATAGACAACACTGAGTCCATCCACAAGTCAGAAATGACTGAGTGCCATAAACTGAACCCCACAGTTCCTGTTGGAAAATTGACCATAACTGTTCTTATAAAACAGGTATTTTTTTTCGGTGCAAACTCCAAAAATGGATCAATTCAAATGTCTTGATTTGGTCTGTACAAATGTTTAATAGCAGATATGTTGAAGATAGGCTGTCAGTTCATTAAGTGATGAGCTGTTTTCTGACAAAAGTATTTTTCGCCCTGACTAGCATTTGGAAGTTAAAAGTCACATGAAAACATATCCACTAACAGAGAGCTTACATTTAAGAATTTCCCATTATTTAGAAACAGGCTTTATGTAGTAGTATTAAAAAAAATTATTTAGGAGTAAAAAATACAGCAATGTAAACCTATTGTTGGCAGTCACGGAGTACATGTAATTTGTGTATTTAAAATACAAAATATGAGTAACTGTTTCATTACAGTTACATATAAATGGGTGCTAATCAAATTACATTTACATCCAAAATCAATTCATGTAAACATCAATTAGAGATTCTCTGACTCTGGCACTCTGCAAAAGCATCTTACAATTTTGCTCATTAGTTTCATACCCCTTGCAGAATATGTTACATTTGAATAATTTTAACAAAATAAGAAGGATCATAAAAAAATGCATATTATTTTTATTTAGTAGTCCTGAATAGGCTATTTCACACACGCCACAAGACAAAATAACTGAATGTATAATAGTTGCCCCATTCAAAAAATGTACATACCCTTGAATGTTAACTTTCTGTCATTACCTGGATGATCCACAAAATTTTTTACGCTTATATTTTGTGATAGTTGACTCTTGTTTGTCCTGAGCAGTTAAACTGCCTGCTGTTCCTCGGAAAAATCCTCCAGGTCCTGTACGTTCTCAGGTTTTCCAGCATCTTCTGCATATTCGACACCTTTCCAACAATGACTGTATGATTTTGACATCCATCTTTTCACACTGAGGACAATTGAGGGACTCATACACGACTATTACAAAAGGTGAAAACATTTACTGACGCTCAAGAAAGAAACTAAATTAAGCCAGCGTTAAGAGCGGGGGTGTAAACTTTTGAACAGGGTGACGTGTACATTTTTCTTATTTTATTTAAAGATTATATATTTTTTTCATTTAGTACTGCCCCTCAGAAGATTGTCAGGACAGTTTGCGTTACATACCTTATTAGTGTTCCATAGTATTCTAAAGTATTTAAATTAAGTTACAAATCTTGTGTAATCTAACGAAATACGCTACAAATTACTTTTAAAGCGCATGTTTTGTAATCTGTAGTGAAATATATTTTTTAAAGTAACCTTCCCAACCCTGCTGTTTTATGGTTTCTATGTAAGTTCCAGATAGGTTTAAATCTTTATTATTGTCATTTTTGTGGATGTTGTTTGTTGTTCTTTAAGTCATCAATTCTAGATCATTTTATAAGTGACGATTTTGAACATTGAGAGATGACACTTCTGCATTATATTTTTTTATGTGTAGGTTTAAAATGATTTTCAAAATGTTGGGATTGAGTTATCACAATAATGGATAGTAGAACATGTTATGTCGGACATGAGTTTCTGTGGGAGCCACATACTGCGGTGAATTGCTGGACAATCACCATCTTGTCTGTGCATTCGTTTGTCTAGAGTAAAGTCTTTCCAGATGTACAAATGCTTCCAGACGAATGCAGTACTCTGGGGTTTATGGCTTGTTAGTCGTGCACAAGCGTGGGGCCGTAAGGTCACGGACTGTTGAACAGACAAAATGACTGATAAAGAACTCCGAGGTCTGTTTCTTTGTTTCCTTCAGTCTGGCCACAGTCAGCCAAACACAGAGATCTCAAAGTGCAAGATTTCTAGAGACATTCTAGATGCACAATTTGGATCCTAATTTACCTACACATTTCATGGAAAACTTTCATCTATTTTAATCCATTTCATTTGTCTAACAATGCATATACATGCATCACAGGGGAATTCTGTTATTGCTGACATTATTTTCAGAGCCTACATCATTTCCAACATCTTACAGAAACAGTTCACCTAAAAATGCAATTTCGTGTCATCATTTACTCACCAAACCTGCATGCGTTTCTTTCTTCTGCTGAACACAAAAGAAGATTGTCACGCTTGAGGCAAGGAACAGGTGAGGATCTAAATGCAGCACAGTTTATTAACAAAAAGAATCAAAAGAATCAAAAACCAGGCAGAGAAATCCAGATCAAGCAAAAAAAAAAAAACATGCAACAGTTTACATTAAGTAAAACAACGACCGACAAACAGAGACTGAAACACAGGGGTATAAATACACAGGGTAACAAGGGGGTGGAGCTAATAAATTGCCATAGAAACAGATGAGGGAGCAAAGCAGACAGCACAGGGAACAGGGGGAAAACAGGCACTAAATAGAGGAAGACAGAACACAGGAGCAAAATAAGAGTCAATAAAACACAAGACGGGAACATGTAACAAAGATATTTTGAAGAATGTTGGTAACCACTGAATTGCTGGCAGCCATTGCCTTTCATAGCATGAAAAAAATACTGTAGAAGTCCATGGCTACCATCATCTGTTTGGTTACCAACATTCTTTAAAGCATTTTCTTTTCTGTTGACGGTAGCCATTGACTTCCATATTATTTTTTTCAGATACTATGGAAGTCAATGGCTAACATCAACATTTTTCAAAATATCTTATTTTGTGTTCAACAGAAGAAAGAAACTCAGGTTTGGAACAACTTGAGGGTGAGTTAATGACAGAATTTTCATTTTTTTGGGGTGAACTGTCCCTTTAAGTGATGAACTCTATGTGGAGGAAATGTCAGGCTACTTTGCTTTGCTAAAGCTAATTGCAGAACTAGCATTGGATGCATCCTATATACACACAGTTGAATCTTCACAAGGATAATCAAGCATGCTTCCTTAGTGCTTAACAAGAAATCATTTTTAAAAAGATGAATTCGTCAATTCAAGTCACTGTGCAGGCTTTTATGTCTATTTACATAAAAATATTTTGTTTAATGCTGTTGTACACCACTATGTTTTGGCCCAATTATGCATTTTTTTTGTGCTGTCAACATATGAAGAGAATGCAATCTAGGTTCAGAGGTAAAGCCGAGTCGTAACACGTGACTCATGCCCTGCACAATGTGAAAAAAAGACTTCCTGCATGTGTTCAAGTCATCAGGAGTCAGTGTGCAAACACTGAAGCTCTTCAGAAGGGCAGCTAGAGTGAAATGCATTCTTATACAAAGTTGATCATTTAAGCCCAAACTCCATGTGCTGTACAGATCTACCCAGTCCTAGCATGCTATAAACAATAAATCTTATAATTTCTCTCTGACGTGGAACTGTTTCAAACCCATAAGTAGAGCAGAACATCTAATCCTCTTTGCATGGAACAGCACAAACATTTATCTCATTTTTAGTGAGCAATGAAATGACTCTGCCGGAAAAGTCCAAATTTGAAGTATAAAGGTTCAGTATTCTCCGATGTAATGGGCACAAAGGAAACTCAAATTATTATAATTAATTCTCAATGGTGTGTCTGAAATGACATAAAAGTTGAGCTCAGGACAGGTTTTTATTTGATATAAATGTAGGAATTGCTCATTGTTATATTCATAAGGTTCAATGAAGTGAAACAATGCTAATGTTTGAACAACCTAAAACTGATATTGAAATGTATGTGGAAACAATATCCTAAAGTAAAAAACTGAAAGCAAGAACCACAAAAGTATTAAACAAAAGAAAATTTAATAAGAAGAAACTTTTTGAATTTTGAGTATATGGCCCGTACTGGCCTTGAATATTAGTGTTAGTTTCACATTGTCAGATTTCAGCATTAAGGCCTGGTTTCACAGACAGGGCTTAGACTAAGCCAGGATTAGGCCATAGTTCAATTAGGACATTTAAGTTTAAGATAAATGTGCCTTAGAAAAAATATTACTGGTGTGCATTTTGAGACAAAATAAAGGCACTGATATATTTTAAGATCAGTCAGAGCAAGTTTCTTTCAGTTTAAACAGCTCAGACTTAGATTTTAGTCTGGGATTAGGCTTAAGCCTTGTCTGTGAAACCGGGGGTAAGTCAGGTTTGCAATTTATCCCTGCCAAAAAAAATTATTATAATAAAAAATAAAAAAAAAATAGAAAAATGCCCACTTGGGCAGGAAAAATCTCTGAGACCCACTTGTTTAGGTGTGCGTTTAGTTTAGATTTTCCTGTGCAATATTGCATTGGATGGTCAGTGCAGGATTGTGGGCGTTCATGTGATACTACATTAATACAACCTTATAACGAGACGTCATGTCTGCGTTTCTCTTAACTCTTACAGTAGCACAAGGCATTGCTCTAACAAGATGCCTCAAGCTTATCCTGGCCAAACAAACCAAAGAAGAGGCCAATGAACACAACATAAAAGCCAGAAAACAAACAAAATCCCTGACTTGGGCCCCACAATGGCCTTAGCAAGGAAGATGGATCACTTTATAGTCTGTGTACAACAGTATACAAATCAAAGGCTTCTTTTACTGTACATTTTATGACCTTCATCTGTTGACTTATTGAGATGTTGCAATAGCTCCACAAAACAAATCTAAAGAGGGTGATTGAGATGGAGTTTATGTGTCCTGCTTATTATGCTGCAGCTTGGCAAATGAGTAAACATGAGTTATTTTTTTTTATTAGTGTGATACTGTATAATTATATATCAAATATACAGCTTAACCTAGGGCTGTGCAATTCATTGTATTTTAGCTTCAGCTATTTTGTCTTCCAACAGTTATGTAAGCAGGATAATCAAGATAAAACGATTCACGTGCTGCATTCGGTTGCGTCCAGATCAGTCAGATTATGTAATGTGGCTGTCATAAAAAATGCAGTCTAGTGTGGGATGTTTTTGATATTAAAAAGATTTATTAAATATATTTATTCAGTATTAAAGTGACAGCAACCTAATATAATTGCAACAAAACAAGAAAAAAACACTCACTGCTCTTGACTGAATAACTTTAGTAGCTTTGTCAGGTTTGCAATTTATCCCTGCCAAAAAAAATTATTATAATAAAAAATTTAAAAAAAATAGAAAAATGCCCACTTGGGCAGGAAAAATCTCTGAGACCCACTTGTTTAGGTGTGCGTTTAGTTTAGATTTTCCTGTGCAATATTGCATTGGATGGTCAGTGCAGGATTGTGGGCGTTCATGTGATACTACATTAATACAACCTTATAACGAGACGTCATGTCTGCGTTTCTCTTAACTCTTACAGTAGCACAAGGCATTGCTCTAACAAGATGCCTCAAGCTTATCCTGGCCAAACAAACCAAAGAAGAGGCCAATGAACACAACATAAAAGCCAGAAAACAAACAAAATCCCTGACTTGGGCCCCACAATGGCCTTAGCAAGGAAGATGGATCACTTTATAGTCTGTGTACAACAGTATACAAATCAAAGGCTTCTTTTACTGTACATTTTATGACCTTCATCTGTTGACTTATTGAGATGTTGCAATAGCTCCACAAAACAAATCTAAAGAGGGTGATTGAGATGGAGTTTATGTGTCCTGCTTATTATGCTGCAGCTTGGCAAATGAGTAAACATGAGTTATTTTTTTTTATTAGTGTGATACTGTATAATTATATATCAAATATACAGCTTAACCTAGGGCTGTGCAATTCATTGTATTTTATCTTCAGCTATTTTGTCTTCCAACAGTTATGTAAGCAGGATAATCAAGATAAAACGATTCACGTGCTGCATTCGGTTGCGTCCAGATCAGTCAGATTATGTAATGTGGCTGTCATAAAAAATGCAGTCTAGTGTGGGATGTTTTTAATATTAAAAAGATTTATTAAATATATTTATTCAGTATTAAAGTGACAGCAACCTAATATAATTGCAACAAAACAAGAAAAAAACACTCACTGCTCTTGACTGAATAACTTTAGTAGCTTTAATAAGAATAAATGTATATTTAATTCATACAGTGAAAACTATGCCGTTTTTTATTTTTACATTTAGTAGGCTATTAACTGAATACTATACTGTTAGATTGACTTACATGAAAACTTATAAAGCATTGTTTATTTTATTTGTTGTATTGTTAGTAATTTGATTTACTTTTTTATTAATGACTGTTTACTTGTCTTGAAGACTTTTTTATATTGCACTTATGTTAGTTAGGCTAGATTTAGTTTCCGCTATGGTACGTGGTATCAAGAATTGTAAAAAAATATATAAAATAATTTTTTTTAAAAAGAAAGAAAGAAAGGAAAATGCAACCATAATACAAAACGCAAAACTGTGACATTTCATTCAATGACGCTGCAGCGCTAAAACTGATAGTGCATATACTTACTTGATGGAAACCCGTCAAAATAAAAACTAAACTAAAAAACTAAAAAAACTAAAAAAACTAAACTTAAAACTTGAAAAAAATATTGACTCACATAAACGTGAAGAAAGTGCAACTGTTTATTTATTTATTTGGTGGTGTGTGTGAAAAAGCTATTGTTAATTTGAAAGAAGTGCTGTTAATTTTGTTGCACCACTAGATATAAACAGAATGATGTAGAAATTCACTAAGTACTGTATGAATTAACAAGCTTGGCCTTGTGTTGACTCGACTTTGCCCTTGGCTAGAACACTTATAAGCTCTCTATTGTGAAGCTGAATGTCTGTGTAAAGTGACAACCATTTGTGTTAAATGGGAGTGGAATAATAATAGGCATGACATCATTTGTGTGGTAATGATTGATACAGTGTTTTTAATGCCTATGATTTCAGCAATGTTTAATAAGAAGCTACAAAATCTCTCTATATTTGTTATGTTCTGAAGTGTATCTAATCTAATATCTTTTTTAAACCGCAGTCATAAATGGTCAATGATCAAAGAAAACGTTATCTCAAAGGTGAGGGTGCAGAATTATACTCTCATTTGTTGCTGAAAACCAAATCAAACTAGCCAAATCAGCAAAGCCTTCTGAAGCGTCCTGAGCAGATTCAGCCCTTGTTCTGTCAGGACCTGACAAAGGAGTCATGGTTTGTAAGCATTTATGGCTGTTCTGGTTGATCTTAAACCTTTGATCCGTTACCCTCTTTTCCCATGCCAGGTTCCTCTCTTTTCCATATGTTTGTATGCGTTTGTCAATGATTCATAGGAACTTTACATGTCATCATCTCGCAGACCATCAGCTCCCATGTGTGAACCCTACTTGGATGTCAAACCGTGTAAACCATTGTGGGGCTATAGGAGGCCAAGGTCATAACATTGTTCAAATAAAATAAATAAAATAAGAAAGCTGCAGTGGATAGTTCAGCAGTTCAGAATTTTTACACATTTAAAGTTAAAGGGGTCATATGACGCTTTTTTAAAGATCATTATTTTGTGTAACAGAATATGTTGACATGATTTAATGTTCAAAAAACACATTATTTTTCAAATACTGTACATTATTGTAGGTCCTCTATGCCCCGCCTCTCTCAAACACTTCGTTTTCTACAAAGCCCCTCCTTCCGACAAGCGCAGTCTGCTCTGATTGGCCAGCTGACCCAGTGCATTGTGATTGGCCGAATGCCGCAAGCACTCGTCGGAAATGTAACGCCCCTTACCATAATCACGAGCTTCAGCTTTCCAAATAAATGTAAAGACAGTAAATAATGTCATTAGTTTTACCATCAGTTCAAGCCTGAAAGGGCAACAGAGTCGCGTGACAGACACAGTGATGAAGCTGGTATGTGTTTGCAGTACACAAGCCACGGTTAAGACAGCTGACTCCTGTGATGTGACCATCTCTCTCTCTCTCTCTCTCTCTCTCTCTCTCTCTTACACACACACACACGCACGTGCGCAAAACTCCGCATTTGAACAGTCAATCGCAAAAACTAATAACAAAACAGTAGCTGATTCAGAAGCACCAGTTTGTCATAGCAAAGTCAGAATGACCTCCTCTCCTAGGTTCACGAAACGGTCGTCCATAAAATGCATTGCTGTTCTGTTGTAAGTGCAGAGTCTTAACTTTGATAAAGAATATCTCTTTGGTTTTGAGACTTTAGTCTTTGCAACTTCAGGGATCTTATCTATTCACAAACAGTTTGTAACACTCCAAAGAAAAAGGAAAACTTGAAATCTTATCTTATTATGACCCCTTTAATATATTTTAAATGTAATAAATTGCAACTTCATCATTACAAATGTGTAATGATAACTATTTATATCAATAAAATTACATAAGCATATTTTAGTGTATTATAAATGCTTGTCAGTATATTTGGCATTACACTTTACACAAAAGAAGTAATTCTTCCATAAGGGATCTAAAATATAGTCATGCAGAATAAGCCATTAATATGTGCTTTATAAGAACTAATAAAAAGCCAATATGCTAGTAATATGCATGCTAATAAACAACTAGTTAATAGTGAGAATCGGTTCCTAAATTAAAGTGTTACCATATTTTTAAAGTTTATTAAGCATTCGTTTTAATAGTATGCTAAAGTGCACTTCTGTTTCACAAAGGTTCCTTGCACTTTGTACCTACTTTCTTCCATTCTGAAGGCTATTATAAGTCAAAACGGAGCAGCAATCAGTCCACTCAAGTCCAAGGCAGTGTCACATGCAGTGAGCATGAGGTGGAAATGAGGTAGGAAGCACAGAATCAACCAATGAAAAGCCCAAGGTTGTTTGTTGTAGAGTATTCATCACTTGCTCTGCATATGTGACTTGCATCATCTCCTTTTTTTAACACACAACACTATTAAGTATTAAACAGGACCATCTGTCAAACACAAGGTTATGCTTTTCATGAAAAGTCCAAATGAGTTACTTCAACTTCAAAGAATATATATTATATTTTTCTTATATGTAAATCCTTTGAATAGCCCCTACATTTGATCTTCTTTCTATTCCACCCGGCTCTCCCTGCGTGTGTTAAAGCACATATAGGCCTACTGTACTCAGAAGTTGGACATGATTGCACTAGCGTCATCTGCAAATACATCTGCTACTAATATTCCATATAGCATTATGCTAACGACATGAATTAAACAGTCTAATTTTCTCCAGTATGTTCATTGCCTTGGTTATGAAATCTATATTAGCATTCCAAATCTCATACTGTAAAGCAAATTATTAATTTTGACTTTCCGCCAATTGGATAGTTGTTTGGAAAAACAATGTTCTGGAGAGCTGAGGTCAAGGAAGATGGATACGAACAGCATCGACTTTAACCTTATGGTTTAACTGATGTTTGCAAAGATGAAACTATTGAGAAAGGTGAGGATTATGCATGTGGGGGTTGGCTGTTTTATTGCAGCGTGACCAAACTAATGAGATTTTTTTTTTGTCTCAAGTTAGGTTGGTCATGTTGGATGCCCGTGATTCATTCATATGAACACTGCTGACCATTTTGTGTGTCTTATTTACAATTATTGTCCGGAGTACAGTGAACAGTGTAAATGATGCCACACAAAATTGGGCAAAAAAGAAAGAAAGAAAAAAAACAATGGCAAACATAATGCTTTTTTCCTCCTATAGACCACTATACTTCCTACTATAGCCATTTTTAGAATTTTGTCTTTGAACTTCCGTTGAAAGAGTCACGTGAAAAAGTTGTCTAATATTGTAAAGTTTAATTTAAAGAATTTGAAGTAGCCTACATTAGGCCATTTTTGACAGTCGGTGCTGCTAAGTTGTATTTACACTCAATGATCTTTTCACATATTGAATATTGTTTTTTGTTGGTCATTTATAAGTGGCACACCCCTAAAGACAATAGAATCATTGTATAAGAAGGGCGATAAAAGTGTTAGATAAAAACCCTTGTCATTTCATTACTGTAACATTAAAAAAAAAATCTATTGAGTTTTGAAAATTGTAAAAATGCTTGTTTTATTTATAAGGTCTGGTATGGGCTTGCTCCCCCTCCGTTAAATGAGTTTATAAAACCTAAGGACAGATTGTAGTATTGGTACTATAGGTTTATTATTAGAGGGGACTGTGAGGTGCCATATAAGCGAATATCTTTTGGACAGAAAAAGTATTGTCTGTAATAGGGAGTAAATATTGGAATAGCTTACCGCAGTCAATAAGACATGTTCTACTTATCATACCTTTAAAGATCATTTTAAACATTGGCTTATGACGAATCAGTTGTGTAAACATTTTACTTAGACATTTTAAATATGTGTTGGGGTCTTTTATGTAGTGTAGCCTATGTGTATCTGAGTTTGTGTCTTTGTGTGTATGTAAATGAGCAATGTTGCTATAATCCGGCTTGTTTACATTTTGTATTAAGCTACTACAAATGTGCATTAACATGCATTGTCCCTATCAAATAAATAGCCAATACAATGTAAAGTTGGTTTACTTACTGAAGAGCTAACGAAAGTTATCTTGAGCATTGTAATGCTCGATGCGGATGTTAAAATAAATGCCATTCATAAATACGTGCGGCATGCACGCTGTGGAAATAAAAACATAAAACAGAAGGCAATGAGCGCAGCGCTGAAAAGGGGCGGAGCTACACTTCTTAAAAAAAATCCAACATTTTTTTTTTTTTTTACACGTGAAGACTTAAAAAAAATCTAAAGAACCTTTTGTGGAATAAAATGGTTCTTTAATGAACCACGTGTGCTTTCTTTTTAAGAGCGTCACTTAAAAGCAGTTTTGGGTTTTAAATCTTTCTCGTGCTAAAAAGGTTTCATTGTGTATGATGTTAATTTGCATATGGTTCTGAATGAGTTGTGTGCGGCGCTGTTCCTCCCCCTGCAGCGCTGGGAGTTGCTCCTCCTCACTCGACAGCACTAGTTTTATTTAAAGAGTGAATGAGGAGAGCGCAGTTTTTCTGCTGTGGATACCGTTTGAATCAAATATGTCTCACACTGTGACTCTCACCGGTCCCTCGCCGTGGGGGTTTCGTCTGGTGGGCGGACGGGACTTCAGCACACCGCTCACCATTTCAAAAGTACGTCTTTTCTTATTTTTCTCTTTAATGTGAAGAGGCGAGGGCCTTCTTCTTCACTACTTCACAGTAACGATGTAACGTTTGGGTTTACGTCTCTATGAACTACTTACCAACTCTTTTTTTATTTTACGTTGTTTTGTTCGGTTACAGTAAGTAAAGATGACCGTCTTCGCATTTGCCTCCCACTCTGTAACTTAAATATTTTAATTTGACCTGATTTTGTCATTCACAGCGCTGTGTCAGGCAAACATACTAGTCAGAAGTTGCTCTTTTATGCTCATTTAACTTAATGGAGTTCTTGGGTCGGTTCCATTGAAATATCAACATCATCTCTAAAACCTCTTAATGGGGTCATATGATGCGATTTCAAGTTTTCCTTTCTCTTTGGAGTGTTACAAGCTCTTGGTGCATAACTCAGCTCACGCTAAGCCGGGGCTTCTGCTTACGCTAGGCCGCTTTGTTTTTCGTTGTGAAAGCGAAACTGCTTTGTTTTTTGTTTGGTCTTCCAAAAGAGGACACGACTAGAAATCAGTGGTTAAGTTGTATTTACAACACTGTTCCAGAACACTTCAAAGAACCCTGCGTTGATCAGTTTTGATGTTGTGCAGGCCAAAGAAACATATGCAACTTGTAAAGATAGCAGCCTGATCATACTGAAAGCTGGTGAAAGGCTCATCAGCACCACAGGCTTGAGCATGAAACTGGTAAAGTGAAGGCTCAGCTTCGGATATTTTGCAATCACATCCTGAAGGTTTTCATCTGGCACTGTGGATAGGATTCCCAGTACATGCTGAAATTAACAGGTCAGCCACAGGTTTTGTTAAATGTCTGTTAGGGTTGCAGATGTTAAGTTGTCTGTTGCCAAAATAGCAATTTTTTCCAGATTCAAAAATGGAAAACCTCCCAAGTGGAAAAGTTTAAACACAACCCAAGATGCAGTTTTAGTAAAACGAATGTGGACCACTGATTCAGATAATGTGGCAGATGCATTGGTAATATAAAGACGTTGTTTTTAAATCTGCAGTTACAATAGCCAAAGGGGCTCCACAACCTCGAGCCATCGGCTTGTAAAATGCCTTTGCTTCTGAGCTAATGGGTTGAACATTTGGTGTTTTCCTGGTGGATGTGAGAATGGTGAGGTAAAAGCTGACTGAATCACTGCCAAATGCAATACATAACAAATTGTCAGCACTTGTCCAGACTGACAAATGTGGCCATCCATTCACAGGAATTCACAGCCCCGTGTCATACAGAAGGCAATGTTTCACTACTCTTTCCCAAGTCTTCACTTCAAAATAACTGAAAAGATCTGAATCTTTCATTCCTACGATAAATGTTTAAGTTGTCCGAACCGGTTAAGCATGCACCGTCTTAGAAACATATTTACTCTGTTAATCTTCAATGTCTGACTGGCTCCCTTGGGGATTTCACAGGATTAATTTATTGCGTCCAGGGCCTTCCTCTTGTTATTGCTCTGTAAGGGCATGCAGTAATGCTGGCACGCTGCAGCTCATTGTCCACAGTCGTTCAGCTCTGCATTCGTAGCACAGCCACATTCCAGGAAGCCATGTGACATTATTCAAAATGAGATTAAGTAGCAAATAGGAGATTTTCAAACACAGGACTCATCAAAGTTCACAATTGTTCATAGTCATGGGTGTTTTGCCAAGCAACACTGTTAAAGTTGAATGTCTGTTCAAATGCTCTATGCAACTGGTCGGTTGCAACTGAAAAAAAATGGGTCGCTGCTCTATTCAGACAGGGTCATGGACGGTAGGGGAAAAACAATGCTAAAATGCCAAGGATTGCTTACTCAAACAATGATTGCCCAAAAAAACTCTACGGTATTTCAATGCAAATTCATCTGTTGCAAGGTAGAAGCTAGGCAGATGCCAGCACTGACAGTTTGCGTGACGTGCCCCCATCCTTGAAAAACAATAGAAAATAACAAACGTTCAGCAAAATATGTTCCAGTTTACAGTAAACACGGGTTCAGTTGCAACAAAGGTAAACATGGTTTGTGCTGACCACAATGAAACCATGATTCACTGTTGCATGGTAAGCATATTTGGTTATTCTTTGGGACTTCAATGTGAAATCTGGATCCTGAAGGTAAACCGGTTTACAACAGCTGCTCTATACTAAAGTGTTTTTTTGGAACTTTGTGTCATAAGAATTTAAGAGTAATGATTGATTTTTCTCTGTTTATCACAAATGTGAAGCATTTGGGCTGGAAGGATAACAAATCAGATGTGCTCAGGATAGGTTGTTGTAAACCGCTTATGACATTGTGGTACATTGAAAACAACATTTTTCACTCTTTATATCCAATTTTCAGTGAGTTTTCAGCATTTTAGCACCCTAGTATACATGGTTTTTTTTCCATAGAATTCCCATTATAATCATTAAACATTTTAAGTAGGGATGCATGATATTGGATTTTTGCCGATATCTGATATGCTTATATTTTTGAACTCATTTTGACCGATAGCCGAAGTCAATATATTTCCTTTTGTTTGAAAACAACACCAAGTTTCTCCTGTGTAGAGATTATAAACAAATAATTTTTTAATTTGGTTAGTTTTGAGCAAAAACTTACTTGTCAGAACTAAATGATTAAAGTTATTTTTATAATGACAGTATATTGAAAACTTTGAAACTAATAAATCAATCTCTGCTGTCTGCTTTTTGTTTCAGACAGGTGCAGTTGTAACCTTAACAGACTCATAATGTTATGACATCAATTACTGCTTTATTTATTCAGAAACACAAGTTAAATAATGTTATTTGTGTATTTAAATTTTTTTTTATTACAAGTAGGCCTGCGGAGCACCCTAAATAAATAAAATGCTTTACCGGACGGGCATTACACTTTTGTACCTTTTAGGTATTGATATGAACACTTTAGGTACCAATATGGACCCTTTTGGTACAAAGTTGTACCTTTTGAAAAGGTACCGCCCCAGTGACACCTTTTGTAGCTTTTTTCTGACAGTGTAAGTCACATCGCATGATTTGTCCTCTGTAACTAGTAATTGTCAAAGCAGGGTAAACCAAAATGTTTCAAGATAAAACACCATCCCCCGGTTTCACAGATGAGGCTTAAGCCTAATCCCAGACTAAAATGTAAATCTGAGCTGTGTCAACTGAAAGAAACTTGCACTGACTGATCTTAAAATATATCAGTTCCTTTGTTTTGTCTCAATTTGCACACCAGTGATGTGTTTTCTAAAGCACGTTTATGAAAACCTACTTACTCTAATTGAACTATGGCCTAATCCTTGTTTAGTCTAAGTCCATGTGTTTTAGGATGACTCAGGACAGGCAATGAAGCTTGTTAAATGGGATGAATTAGCCTTATTGGTAGGTCAGGAGCTTCCGTTTGCTAAATATTTAGGGTTGTACATATGTGCTTGGCTTATTATAGGCTGTTTGCTGATATATAGTCATGTAGTTAATGACTTTGAGGTAGGCTAAATCCCACTCATAACAACAGCCCTCCTCTTAACAGCACTTAGGAACAATTTCAAGCAATTTCTTGACTTAACGTCTAAACTGGGCTTTTGTGCGACATTAAGAGTCTCTGAATGCTTCAACTTCATTGTATCTACACAGTATGTAGTTATAGTAGATCTTAGTAACTGTATCTCAGTATCAAATAATTTTAGATTATTTTTAAATATTTTTACTAGGGCTGGGCGATATGGCCAAAAATATCACAGTATTTTATTTTCTATATCATACAATGTCAGTATTTATCACAATATTCATTTAGCATTAATGGGGAAGGAAATGCTTTCCACATGTTTGTTAGACCTTGAGAATGAATAAAGATAATTTGTTTGTTCACAGTTAAACTCCACAGAGCTCCCTTTTAATTTAGGGCCGCCATGAAATCTGTTTTATTTTCCACTAAATTCAGTTTTCCATTTTATTTTATTCCTGGATTCTGTGTTTTATGATTCAATACAAATGTATCATAAAAACAATGGTGCCTAATTAAACAAATTAATAAAACTTTAACAATGTAATCAATCTTTTAAAATGTAATGAAATGAAAAAATATATATTATTTACTACAAAACATTGCATTTTTATTTTTTAAATAAGATGTTGTACTGTATAATTGTATAAATTAATGAAAAAAATACCTTGGTTGCATGATATTCCTTAAAATTATTATTATTATTACTTGAGAATGACATTTTAGTATAGAATAGTAATATATTTATCTCAAGTTGTTTTACTTTCAGTTTCAGCGTGGTAGTTTTTCTCAAATTTCGAAATTATACAATGTAATGTAATTTACATTAAAAACTGCTCAGCATCTTTGTTTGGATCATGATTAAAATGCAGTGGTTGTCTCTAATTTTAAATAGAAAGAGCACAGACAAAGCCTTAGTTTGTTTATATGAAGAGATGTCTTTTATTTGTGTTACTTATTTATTCGATTTGGGGCTTGTTTTAAAATAAAAAAAAAATATTAGTTTTGTTATTTACATTTACATTATATTTACATTTTGTTATTTAGCAAACACTTTTATCCAAAGCAACTAACAAATGCGGACAATAGAAGCAATCAAAACCAACAAAAGAGCAATAATTTACAAGTGCTGTATTAGTATATTATTATAGTGTTAAATTTCAATTTCACGAAGAATTGTACAGTATTTTGTCCAAGCAATAATAAAAGGACACATTTAATTTATAATTTGTCTTAAATCTCATTTTGTAAAAAAAAAAATCTCGAATCGTGAGTTGAGTGAATCGTTACCTTATCATCGCTATTGACCAATTTTATCGCGACTCAATATAATATCATTTTATCGCCCAACTCATGGCGATACTGTTTATGTCTAAAGTTCTTCACTTTCAAGCACTCAATCTTATAACATTTCAAATCTTTGAGCTTTTATTTGACAGAATACTGGTGAACTTCTGTCCAAAAATATTGAATGTAAATAAAGAGAACATGGTGCTTGCAACACCCAGGTCATTGGTTTCATTCCCAGATAATGCATAATACACTTACACAGTACTTACAGTAAATGTACTGATTGTTGTACTAAATTTAATTGATGCTTTTTTAATAGTAAAAAAAGTTTTGACAAGATGTTTTTAATTGCTGTATTAAGTTGTGATGAAAATGAGTTTTCTTTTCGCATTGCAATAATGTTTTGATCTATTTATTTATGTATTGATGTTAGCGTAAAAAGTTTTATCCCACATTAAAGTAATGAGCATTTACGGGGGAAGTTTGGATCTTTATGCAAAAAGTTATTTTCTTTTTTTATGGGGAGGATGAAATGATTTAGACTGTGAGATTTATGCCAAGCAATATGAATTGAATTTTGACAGGCAAAGTCTTGCAACAAAAAAGTGAACTAATCAGAGCTACAATAACTATGGAGCTGCATCATAAGCGTGGATGCATCACAATGAATAGTCATTACATTTCACATTAGTCAAGTTTGTGACTGATCATATGTCATTGGTCTAGTTGTTGGCTTTGTCTCACAGATGGTGTCCAGTCAGTCAGTAATGGTACCTTTGGCTGCAGGCGCTGCAGTGTTTGTCTTGGGTGTGGTGCTTCCTTAACCTCTTTTCTGTTTGGCTTTTGTTAGATAACACCTGCGAGTAAAGCAGCACTGGGCAACTTGTGCCCTGGAGACACCATCCTAGCCATCAATGGAGAAAGCACAGAGACCATGACACACATGGAGGCTCAGAACCGCATTAAAGCCTGCACAGATCAGCTTGTGTTGGCCATCAGCAGGTATATCTGCCTTACTCTCCATACATTCACATGGTGCAAAGATATGAGACGACATGCACCTCTGTTTCCTTCTCTATCAGAAAAAAATGGTACAAGAGCTGTCACTGGGGCGGTACCTTTTTAAAAGGTACACTTTTGTGCCTTATTAACCCCTGAATGGTGCATATTAGTCCCTAAAGTGTACATATTAGTACCTAAATGGTACATCTTAGTACCTTTTGAAAAGGGTACCACAACAGTGACAGCTTTTGTACCTTTTTTCTGAGAGTTTGAAAAATGCCTGAGTGCTCGTGAACTTCTATAAGTGTTTTATGTAATCCAGGATGGTCAGTAATACCTAAAGGTGGAATTTCTGTACAGATAGCGATATTATTGTGAACTCTTTGTTTAAGCGAGCCGTCTAGGCCAGACACAACAACACTGGCTCAACCAATCGTGCAAGGCTGGTCCAAGGCTCTGCCTGACCAATGGAATGATTTATAATATGTCACAATTTTTCAATCTCTCAGTTATAATACACTGTACACAGAGAAAAAAGAAATCCATTAACAATCCCCATTAACAAACTTTTGCTTTTTTTTCTATTCAATATAATCCATTAAAATGTAATATGATGATAAAGGGAGTCATGCATGCTTGCTGATATTGCTTCTTAGCAAGATTAGAAATTAACTTTTCCATTAAAGAGCAATATTTACCCACTGGGGTAAGGTTTTTTTTTTTTTTGCCTTGGAAAGGTCAGTTTTTTTTTTTTAAATACCTTGTTAAATGTATCTGTGTTGTCTTTTATGTAAAATACTTAAAGTTAACCAGTTAATTCAATTAGTCAGAATACTGTAGACTTTTACAGATAGAATTTGATCAACATCAAAAGTCATCTTAAAATGGTGGAACAGAAGCTACATCTAACATGGCATGTTTATTCACATAGACTGCTTAATGCTGCTCAAAGGTGGCATACATGTTGTTACACAACAGTTGCATCATTTAAAGCTTATAAATAATAACATAAAAAAAAAAAACATTTATAGGGTAGGGCTGTAATTTCATGACAAAATTGTTATTGTTGATTGTTGCTCTTTATATTGTAATAATGATTATTAATATGGATTACAGACGGATTTGCCCTACGCCACTGTCTTCACGCACAGACAAAACTGAGAAGTGAACAGAGAAGTGTGACATTATATAGCCTACATCTGTAAATAAATACTATTTAAATTCACATCTCGCGCACTTTAATGCCCTTTGAATGTAACATGTACGTTCCCTTCAGAATCATGGCAGAATATCCCGTGAAGTCCACTTCGCAGGGCACTCACAGATGAATAGAACAAATGTCTGAAGTGGTAAGAGAAACATACAAAATGTGCAGAGCGGGGGGTCGCGAGGACCAGGATTAAGAATCGCTGCTTAATAGCATCGCGTCTCACCAACTAGGTGACAGCGTAGTGCTAAATCACCTTTCAATAGACTCAAGCCACCACCGCACAAATTAGTTAGCAACTTACCGTTAAGACAACACTTGACTCTTGAGTCGTGAAGACACCGCTTGAATGCTTCTGCCTGAACAAGATACCTCTTTACTGAAGTGAAAAGTTTGACTGGTGTCACTATTTCGCGAACGCGGCAGCCGATCTCCACCAAATTCGGTTGATCTCTTCAGCTTGAGGAGCCCTCTCGAACGCCACCCTCCGCATGTCGGTAGCCCCAGGGGCAATTGATGTGGGGGTGGTCTCATTCGAAAGGGGGCCTCGAGACGTACACTCGATTCGGCGTTCGAGAGGGTTCCTTGAGCTGAAGGGATCCCCCGAATTTGTCCACGCCATTACGGAGATATGGCCGTTCAAATTTTCAATGGTATTCCATTCACCTAAGCTTTAAAGCGTTTCATCCAGATAACCAATAGCAAACAATGGAGAGTAACAAACTACATAATTACACCATTTACAAGCATTTTATCTGCGTTTTATGTTCTGTAAAAAAAAAATCATATCGGTGGCATATCGGCAGCATATACGCCGATACCGATATATCTGTGACAGACTCATATCGGCCGATAAAATCGGCAAAACGATATATCGGTCGGGCTCTAATATTGATTAATAGTATACACACACACAAAGAATTCACACGTCATATTCTTGTAGGTCGCAAAAGACAAAAAAAAATCTATTAAAAAATCTATATGTAATTACAATGCAATCTTTGCTAAACCATATCATGTTCTCAGGCATTATTGAATTAACATAAAAAAAGTTACTGTCCAATTGGCGAGTAACACTGTTTAATATACTTGCCAACGCCATTTTTTAATCACATTTGGTGCTTGGCGAATGTTAATTTTAGTCCCTGATCATAGGAGATGCTGCCCATCATAAATTAAAGCATGTGACAGGCGTGGCAGATCGTGATCAGAGGAGTACACATGAAAAAAGCAAAACAACGAGCATGTTTACATGCACACCAATACGCTGATAACTCACAAAAATCAAGCTTATTGAAATAACCAGTTGTCCCGGTTTACAGTGGGTACGGAAAGTATTCAGACCCCCTTAAATTTTTCACCCTTTGCTATATTGCAGCCATTTGCTAAAATCATTTAAGTTATTTTTTTTTTCCTCATTAATGTACACACAGCACCCCATATTGACAGAAAAACACAGAATTGTTGACATTTTTGCAGATTTATTAAAAAAGAAAAACTGAAATATCACATGGTCCTAAGTATTCAGACCCTTTGCTGTGACACTCATATATTTAACTCAGGTGCTGTCCATTTCTTCTGATCATCCTTGAGATCGTTCTACACCTTCATTTGAGTCCACCAATAACCCGGCATGCAAGTAAACCGTGTTTATAGTGTGCATTAAATATGCTTAGTACGGAAGCTCGAACGTGTGTGTGAGGCGCTGGATCAGACCTCACTAGTCCTTGAGACAGTCAATTCTGTGTTGACAGAACAGAAACAACTGTGTGTTGATAGTGCCGTTCTATTTTCACGCAACCATAGGAAACTTCATTCTCCCAAAAAGTTGAAGTCGTCAGTATGCCAGGCTATGCCACTGAAATGACAATATGATAAAAGACAATCCTTTTCACACAAACAGAATTTTTGTGTGCGAGTGTGAGATTCACCCAGAGGCATCATATGCTACATCTTGCCATATTTGGTGTGTGTTCTCTGAGCAATCTGCTCTTGTTATTTGGAAAAGCCCTGACCTCTTGGTAGACCTGCTCATATATCATTTTTTGACATCAAGTGGTACATTCACATAGGAGTAGTAAATTTATTTAAGGATACTCTGGGTTGTTTTTACTCAGCATTTGACTGGGAACTTTAGAGACTACTTTAGTTTTCCCCCACAGCTGATCGCATTTCAAAACCTTCAGCCTAATTTTTTTTATACACCACTAAATCTACATGACTAGAGTAACAACAAAATTCTACATTTTGGCAACATCTGACCTCTGCTGTCTTCATAGGTGTTTTTATGGCCTGCATAGATGGCCCTGTGAAGGTCATGTGACAGCATTGTAAATGCAAAAACATGGCCCCCCGTATCTATTCGTATGTGACCTTTAGCACATGACATTGAGTCATTTGTATTAGTTTGTGCTTTTGAAATGAGTTGTGCACTGGCACGAATCACGATAAGCACCATTTCATTCCAGTGTGCATGGATGTACTGGAGCAGGGCGTGGAAACTGACTACAGACTGTTTTCCATGTGTTTGGATGGAAATGCAATTACTTGGACCACGCCACCCTGAATCATATTGAACCATATTCTTCTTGCGACTTTGTATTAAACATATATTAAAATCAAAAACAATAAAGAGACATTTTATGCAAATTGTGGAAACTGTTTTAGAACTACTATAGCAGTTTGTTCACACTATTATGTTTAGAGGGAAAAAATAAAGCAAATCATATGTTATTAGTTGCAGTTTCAGTTGAGAGATGCATAGATGATAAATTGGAAAAAATGCATGACACATTATAAATAAGACAGTTCAGGTATAGCCCAAAAAATGTGCTGCCTCTTTAAACTTTTATAACCCATGTAAAAAAAAAAAAAAGCGGGTTCTTCCAGTTAAATCAAATGTGCATGTCAGTTTAGATTCAAGAACAAGATTTAAGATTCAACTGTGTCATTTGTGCCAAAGGGAAGTTTTTATATTTACTTTCAAGAAATCATATTTTCCCACCAGGGTTACAGCTGCCATATATCACCATATATATGTGCCCCCCATGACATTCAGTTTACAAGTCAACAAATATGAGTTTTTCATTGGTTGGTTGTTTAACTACTACTACTAATTCTAAAATGTGGTAATAGCCTTGTCAAGTATCAACAGTTTTTATAATAACTAACCCCTATGTTATTTTAGCCCTGTCACAGCAAGACTGGAATTAATGTGCTTATACAATAAATTGAATAAATAACTGAGTACACTGTGGTAGTATTACAATCAATGTTGGGGGTAACGCAAGCTACGTAATCAGATTACTTTTTTTCAAGTTACTAGTAAAGTAACACATTACTTTTAAATTTACAAGTAAATATATGAGTTACTTTTTCAAATAATAAATGGGGAGTAAGTTCAGAAACAGAGACACTTCCTTCAGGATGAGGCTTATTAATTTCACTTTTGATGTGAAAGGGCCTTTAGAGTTGTATATAACTTTGGGGATTTTTGTTATTAAAAATAAATAAGCAAGCCCAGCCCAGGTGACAAAAAGTATTGCAAAAGTAATGTAATGCATTACTTTCCATAAAAAGTAACTAAATTAGTTACTTTTTAATGCAATATTGTAATGCATTACTTTTAAAAGTAACTTTCCCCAACACTGATTACAATAGTACGTTTTGGTGTGCCTTGTAATAAATCACAGAATATCATTATATAGTAGCTGATAACATCCTTAACTAGTCAGTCTTCTTGCTTTTTATTTGTGCTGATGGTGATGAAATGGGGTCATGTAAATAATATTCAGATGAAAAAGTAAAACTTACTACGTACTAAACAGTCACATATTTGAAATAATGTGATTCAATTTAATCAGTGTGAATCAGTATGACATATCCCACACACTAATGTTAACACACACACCCTGCTAATAATAATTACTACCATAATAAGTTACATTTTGTTATTGATTTATGCCACATGTCACATAATTCTAAAACAGATGAATTTGTTGTCCAAACATGTCAGTGTTTGAGGAATGAGGCTGGAAATAACACACAAATGCTGACAGTATAAAATAAGAGCCAACACATTACAGCCAAAATGACCAGGAAAGCATGGGATTCTGAAGTAGAACAGCATCCAGTATTTACATAAACATATTACTGATTTAAGCAATTCCAGAAACCATTGTCTTTCTTGCTTAAGTACTAATAGAAGGAGTTGAAACCCCCAATGAAGTCTAAACATGACCTTAGCAACACCTACTGAGGCTTTGTTTTGAGTTAGCTGAATGCATGACCTCATCCATTACTCTTTTGTTTTCAAGGGTCACAGAATGATTTATCTCTCAGTGATGCAAGTTAGTAAAGGTCATGACACACCAAGCCTATGGCCTGCATCTGGGCCAAAAATGTACGCTTGAACACTCTGCAAAGACTATAGCTGATGGCCAACTCACATATGTTCTACGTCAGTATGGGAGGACTCCATGCGTGAGATAACTCTCCAGACCTGCAGATGGCAGTAGTCTGTATTCAGCATTCAAAAATGGAAAATGAAGCTGAACTGCAGATATAACCATTTTGAATATGAATCATGTTGATTAGTTGGTCTTCATTTTCTTAATTCCAGACAGTCATGTCATTATGAAAATATTTGCGTATTGTAAAGCTCAGGTAAAGTGAAGATGTGTGTATCTTCTTGACTTTGTTGTTTGCTTGCTTTCGTCACGTCCGTTTTTTATTCTCGTGCACTGGTTCACTAAGCAGAACAGCCAATCAGAATGATCGCTCTCAACAATGGCTCGGCACCAATTCAGGGTTATTATCGTTTACTAAAACTAAAACCATTAAAATAAATTGCTTGAAATAAAAAAATATATATAAAAAATAAACTTTTTAAATTTTATTTCAGCTAGTTGCCAATGTAATATTCTTCATTTAGTTTAAATTGAAGTACTAAATGACTAAAACTAAATAAACAAAAACTAAAACGTAATAAAAAAACTATATAAATAATCTGAATCAGAATTAGCTTTTTTCGCCAAGTGTACGCAAACACGCAAGGAATTTCTTGTGATTTTTAAGGAGCTTTTGGTACAAACATACATACATACTGTACATACATACATACATACATTTGAGTTATTGTAACATACTGTTATACTATTTAAACGTATTCTTCTGAGACCAATAATCGTTTGCACGCTTTTTAAGCCTTGCCAATTAAAACATTCAAGCGATTCGTGTCATCTGCTGCAGCTGAAGCATCAGCAGCTTCAGGGGCAGGCTTACGAAAACGCTTAAAGAGTGTAGTTTGAGTTTGCTTTCGGTTCATATCTCCTTTAGTGATTCACATTCAATTCTGCACAAAAGTTGCGCAATAGCACTGTCGTCAACAGAAACACGGCGTGATTTTCAAAAAGTCGGTGCTTCGCAACACAGACGGGGGGAATTTATGAATGAACGTGTGAAAGTTCTGTGACAAAACGATTTTGTTACATATCCTCGCACTTTAAGTGGGTATGCGGAAATACTTGACCTTTCTTAGTGGGTATACCCACTTAGTGGGGATAATAGTGTATAAGTGATACTAAAATAACACTAAAATAACAATGTGAACATGGCCAGTTGGCTGAAAAGCTGCTGCTGATGGTCTGACTGGTGTTTACAACGCCCCGACATTGGCTGATGACTTAGTGTGTCACGGCCTTAAAGGGATAGTTGACCGAAAAATGACAATTCTGTCATCATTTACTCACCCTCAGGTTGTTCCAGACCTGTATGACTTTCTTTCTTCTGCTGAACATAAAAAGAAGATATATTGAAGAAGGTTGGTGAAACAAACAGTTGACGGTATTCATTGACTTCCATAGTATTTTTTTTATATTATGGAAGTCTGTGGCTGCCATCAACTGTTTGACTACCAGCATTCTTCAAAACCAGCTTGGTATTGTTATAATGTCAGTAGCAGTGTTGGGGAAAGTTACTTTTAAAAGTAATGCTTTACAATGTTGTGTTACTCCATAAAAGTTGACTAATTGTGTTACTTAGTTACTTTTTATGAAAGTAATGCATTACGTTACTTTTGCGTTACTTTTTGTCACCTGAGATGGGCTGGCTTATTTACTTTTAATAACAAAAAAAAACACCAAAAGTTAAATTTTTTTGGCAACTGCAAAGGCCCTTTCACACCAAAAATGAAATTAATAAGCCTCAGACTGAAGGAAGTGCTTCTGCACCTCACTCACAAGTTCTCGTAACATGGGGACAGGAGAGGTTTCCTTGCATTATTATTTGAAAAAAGTAACTTACATATTTTCATGTAAATTTAACAGTAATGCATTACTTTAGTTGTTACTTGGAAAAAGTAAGCTGTTTACGTTACTTGTAATGTGTTAACCCCAAAACTGATCAGTAGTATATGTAAATAAAAACTACAGATCATACTTGCACATTTTTGTCTCCCTGTTCATGAACAGATGGATCGAGCCCAGTGCATTATGGTTGTTAGGAACGGCTCTTTTTCTCAGTTTTCTCTAATCATGATATTTTTTCTACTGTATTGACAGCAAATTATTTTAAAATCCAGTGTTGCCAGTGGTCATTTACCCCTTTAACACCCCTCATTCTTGTATATCTGACTGTAACATTCAGAGGTGCCATGTCTGGTTACTGGATGTACCGGATATCTTCCCATTTGACCTCTGAGTCAGCACTGGACAAAAAGATCTACTGTAACATGTCATACAAATCACCCTGGCATATCCTTGAGCCACTGTGAAGGCAGAGAACAGCTGCTGGGAATCTCTCCGTATCTCCCTAGCCTCCTCCTTCCTCTTTAAGGAAAGTAGTAGTCTGGAAAAGGCGAAGAGTTCGGATGACAAAGATTTGTTTCCACAAGTCATGAAGCTGTCAGAAAGAGTCTGCTGGGCCAGCGACTTAAAGCTCAGTGAGTCATAAGACCTGGGTCATGAAAGTGCAGGGGAGCAGAGAAAATAAAAAGGAGGAATTAAGGCACAGAGAAAACAGGGCAGGACTTAGTGCTTAGTGGACAATGACGCACGAATGAAGAATTGTGTGTGGATTTGAAAGCTTAGAGGAGGAAACAAAGACAGGGAAGAGCTACGTTTGCCATTCCTTGACAGTTGAAAAGGGAATTTCAAAGGAACGGTGGAGACGGGTGATGTCATCGAATTGAAGCACTCGTCAAATACCTTTTAGTGTTTGAAATGAAAATATAGTTTAGAAATACAAACTGGTTTTGTTGTTGGTTAAACAAACAGGACTTCCCGATCAAAGACGCACTGGTGGTTGAGCCAAAAGTTGACATGATCGGATATCCTGCGTTAAGCAGACTTGTATTGTGATTTTTTCCCCTCAAGGAACACAAATATTTTATTAATACAATACTACACTCTAAAAAATGCTGGGTTAAATACAACCCAGTGCTGGGTTAAATAGGGACAATCCCAGCAATTGGGCTGATTTGACCCAGCGGTTTGGTTAAATATTTTAACCCAACCTTCTGGGTAGTAACCAAACCGCTGGGTCAAAACAACTCAATTGCTGGGTTTGTCCCTATTTTACCCAGCACTGGGTTGTATTTAACCCAGCATTATTTAGAGTGTAGAGCAGGAATGGACACTGTCCTGCAGATTTTTATCTCTATCCCTAATTATACGGGGCCAGTCCCATGAAGCCGGTTTAGCCAGGTAGGTTTTAGATCAGTTGGGTTTTAGGGTTTTTTACGATTATATTCTGGGTAAGAGATTGCAAACCGATAAAATGCTGTTAGAAATACAAACTGGTTTTGTTGTTGGTTAAACAAACAGGACTTCCCGATCAAAGACGCACTGGTGGTTGAGCCAAAAGTTGACATGATCGGATATCCTGCGTTAAGCAGACTTGTATTGTGATTTTTTCCCCTCAAGGAACACAAATATTTTATTAATACAATACTACACTCTAAAAAATGCTGGGTTAAATACAACCCAGTGCTGGGTTAAATAGGGACAATCCCAGCAATTGGGCTGATTTGACCCAGCGGTTTGGTTAAATGTTTAACCCAACCTTCTGGGTAGTAACCAAACCGCTGGGTCAAAACAACTCAATTGCTGGGTTTGTCCCTATTTTACCCAGCACTGGGTTGTATTTAACCCAGCATTATTTAGAGTGTAGAGCAGGAATGGACACTGTCCTGCAGATTTTTATCTCTATCCCTAATTATACGGGGCCAGTCCCATGAAGCCGGTTTAGCCAGGTAGGTTTTAGATCAGTTGGGTTTTAGGGTTTTTTACGATTATATTCTGGGTAAGAGATTGCAAACCGATAAAATGCTGGGTTAAATATAACCCAGCGCTGGGTTAAAAAGGGACAAACCCAGCTATTGGGTTGTTTTGACCCAGCGGTTTGGTTGATTTGACTCAAACAAACAACCCAACCGCTGGGTCAAAACAACCCAATAGCTGGGTTTGTCCCTTTTTAACCCAGCATTTTTTAGAGTATACTGGAACAGTCAGCTGTCAGCAAAGTGACGCATCTCTGATACAGTAAAGTCACTCCCCAGTTTCTCTTGCTTCAAATTAAAGAAGTTTACAACAGAAGAGTCCAAAAGAGTCCCTCGGTCCATTACACATGAACAATTATAGTTAAAGAAAGAAATAAAATAAATATAAATATATACAGATAATATGTAATATAAATAACCTTTAGGTTCTATAAATAAATCTATCTGTCTGTCTGTATATCTGTATGTGTGTGTGTGTGTGTGTAGACTCCTCGCGAGAGTCTGCACAATTCATTTTGTGCTGAAAATTAAAAGATTGTTATGAAAAATATCATGCTTTTAAACACATTTATGAGGCAGGAAAAAACACCATGGCTGCCATGAAAGTTGGAGAATGTTATATTATATTATCTGACTATATAAATGCAAGTGAATGAACTGAATTTATTCAGTTAATCATTTCTATAGGGTCACAAAGAGCTTAAAAGTAAACTTGTGTGTTTAGCAGTTGTAAGAGCTTTTTATATTCTAAAGCTTGTATTATATGCATATATTTATATTTCTTTGCATTCAAAGTTAAATATTCATTTTCAAAATGTAATTGCTTATGTGTAATGCATTAAAGATATAATATGTGTACTATATAATTCATACATCAAATCCAGGCAGTTTCATCTTTAAAATCTTTCCCTGTGGAGCAAGACATCTTAAATGGATAAAATGGATTTATAGTATTCCGTGTCTCCTGTTCATCACATCTCATCATAGTTGCTAGTGAAGAACAAATTGTCTCCAGGACTAAATGAAAAAAATGGGACAAATGAGAATCGCTGTGTTTAGACTATTCAGAAAGTCAGTCTATGAATGACTTATACTTATAGTTGACCGTGGCACATTTAACTGAGATGAGAGGAAACATTTTATCATTTAAAAATAAATAAATAAATAAACCACACGCTTCAGGGCAGAACAGTTGTCTTTGTAGAACAGACTCCTAAAATGTAACATTCAAGAATTTGCGTAAGAATAATTCCATTCCTTTTTCAATGAATGAGGCCCAAACAACTTGAAATAATTTAACAATAATCAGATACAAATGCATTCACTATACAAATGCAAATAAGCATCTGTTTTGTATTACTGGGGCACAGCAAAATACCAAACGCTCACTTATCATACCGCAAGGTTCTTATGAAAAATGACATGACGAATTGGAAACTCTGTTTGAACAGTCCATCGCTGTGTTTTCTGGAAACATCTGTGCATTAGTCACCTTCCTGAAAATGGAAATGAAACAAAGCAGCAAAGCCAAAGCAAACCCTCCACTATTGCAACTCAGTTACACATTCAAGGAATCCCAACCAGAGGGAAATAAATTATAGAGACAGGAACATTTTATTTTAGCAGCAGAGCTGAGACACCCACTTATAACATGAGTTAATGGGATGACGTAATTTATTTATTTGTATTTCTACTGTAAATAGTACTTTTGAGCTGCTAATCTCACTCTAAACCTAACCCTAACACTATTTCTTAAAAAGATATACAATATATAAAGAAAAAATGCAAACAGATAGGTGTAATCATCATTTATTCATTGCTAAAATGTCAAAAAGCAGTACCAAAGTAGTCCAAATAACAATATGAAAGTAATGGTTAATTTGAAGGTTTTGAAGTGTAGTCTGGTTTAACATTATGCAATTATTTTATAACATTTCATTCTGTTATGCAAATTTGTTATAATTTCATATTAAGTAAATGATTCAAATGTAAATGAAAACATAAATTAGAATCAACCGATTAATTCCATGTATTCACACAGAAGGAATTATGTGTTTATGTCTATAAAGTTGTTCATACATCGAAATTTTACGTTTTAGATTACGTCAATCATTTTATTGTCTATGCAAACGTAAGAAAATGTATGTGTGGTAGAATCACACTTTACATAAAATACATAGTCAAGTCAAGTCACCTTTATTTGTATAGTGCTTTATACAATACTGGTTGTGTCAAAGCAGCTTTACAGTGTCGAACAGGAAAATAGTTTGTCAATGATGCAATAAGACAATAACAGAGGCATTTTTCAGCTAAAGTCAGTTCATTGATGGTTCAGTGATGTTATCATCCAGTTCAGCTCTCTTCCAATAGTGTCTGTGCAATCAGTCAAGCATGCCCATCTAAGTAAGCCAAAGGCGACAGTGGCAATGAACCAAAACTCCATCGGTGACAAAAATGGAGAAAAAACCTTGGGAGAAACCAGGCCCAGTCGGGGGACCAGTTCTCCTCTGGCCAGATGAAACCAGGCGTGGTTTAATTCCAGGCTGCAGCACAGGTGCAGAGGACTTGTCTGGTTCCCGTGGTCTTGTGCTGATGGTTGTCAAGGTGATGAGGTCTTTTTCAGGGGATCTGTCTCTGGGGCGCATCTAGTTGATGTGGTCTCCGCTGACATTCAGGGCTGTAGAGGCCGTCTCTAGGTGCTGATCCACCATCTGGACTGGATACAGACTGGATCTGAATGAATGAAGGAATGAATGAATGAGTGAAAGAGACTAATATTAGCGTAGATACCATTCTTCTTACGATGTATTCTTTACATACAAATACTCATGAGATCACGTTGAGAAAAATCCAGTTTGTCCCCATGAGGAGGTCAGTCTCCATTTATGTGTCTCATTGTCATGCTGATAGAAGACAGATTTTGAACAGCCTCCCAATGCATAATTATGTGCCAGAAAATTGCTTGATTATAATGGAGAAAGAGTGGAAACAAAATGGTACATTGTGTGCATCATTTCTGCCCACTGCATCTGCCTCTCTCATTTTCCTCTCATTCCTCAACACACAATACTTCACGTTGTTGATGTACTAAGAGTATGACTTGTGGTTTATTTGCCATGTGTCTCGTGTGAATTTTGTATTGCTCATTTTCCCCAATAATTATGAAGAAATTACCATTTTCAATTTCTACAAATTTGGCAAGACAATACATTAAATGTGGAAATTTGATGTATAAAAACTGAAATAATATTTTCTTGTAAAACGTACTCCATTAATCTTGGAAATATATATTTTTTTATGGTGTAGTGAGTCATACAAAATTTTTATTTTATTTTATTTTTTAGTTTAAAAAAATCCAGTAAAATAAATACTTTTAGAATGAAAAATACTTGATTATATTTTCTGTTTCTATTTGGAATTTGGACTCTAACCAAAAGGTACACACGTGGTCAGAATTGTTGGTACCCTTGGTAAATATGATCAAAGAAGGCTGTGAAAATAAATATGCATTGTCAATCCTTTTGATCTTTTTTTTTTTTTTTTTTAATCACAAAAATCTAACCTTTCATTGGAGAATAAGAATTTAAAATGGGGGGAAATATCATTATGAAATAAATGTTTTTTCTCAAATACACGTTGGACACAATTACTGGTACCCCTAGAAATTCTTATGAGTAATATATATCTGAAATATATTCCCATTCATATTCACAATTTTGAGCACACCAGGGTGATTTATGAACATGAAATTATCCATCCATGGCTTCCTGTTTCACAGGAATATAAATAGGAGACAAAACAAAGGCCAAATTCCAAATTAATCACCCATCACAATGAGAAAAACCAAAGAATATATTTCTGATGTGCAGCAAATTAGTTTCACAAATTAGAAAGTGGCTTTAAGAAAAGAGCTAGAGCAGTAAAAATTCCCATTTCCACCATCAGGGCAATAATTAAGAATAATTAAGTTCAGATCAACTGAAAATGTTATGAATCTGCCTGGAAGAGGACATGTGTCTATATCGTACTAATGCATTGTGAGGAGGAGAGTTTGAGTGGCTAAAGACTCTCCAAGGACCACAGCTGGAGAATTGCAGAAAATAGTTGAGTCTCAGGGTCAGAAAACCTTAAAAATATTATCAAACAGCACCTACACCACATGTTGTTTGGGAGGGCTTCAACAAAAAAAAATCAAGAAAGGAAAATGCTTTCACCAAAAAACAATCCCCAGCATATTCAGTTGTCAGACACGACTGGAACTTCAAACGGGACTGGCTTCTATGGTCAGATGTAACTAAAAGATTAGCTTTTTAGCAGCAAACCCTCAAGATGGGTTTGGTGCACACAGGGATAAAAAGTACCCCATGTGTACAATGAAATATGCTGCTGTATTTTTAATGTTGTGGGCCTATATTTCTGCTGGAGGTCCTGGACATCTTGTTTAGACACATGGCATCATTGATTCTATCAAATACTGACAGATAAAAAATCTAAAAGTTACTGACTCTGTTAGAAATCTTATAATGGGCCAAGTTTGGATCTTCCAACCGGACAGTAATCTAAAAACAACACAAAAATGGGTCACTGGGCACAAAACCAAGTTTCTGCTATGGCCATTCCAGTTCCCTGACCTGAACCCTATAGAAAATGAGTGGTGAACTGAAGAGAAGAAGCTGGGACTCTGAAGGATCTGGAGTGATTCTGGATGAAGGAATGGTCTCTGATCTCTTGTCAGGTGCTCTCTAACCTCACCAGGCATTATAGGAGAAAACTCCTATACTATTTTGGCAAATTGAGGTTTCAAAAAGTACTGAATAAAAGGGTAGCATTAATTGTGTCCAATGTGTATTAGAGAAAAACATTTTATTTCATAATGATATTTCCCCCCATTTAAAAATCTTATTCTCCAATGAAAGGTTAGATTTTTGTGAATTTTTTAAATAAAAGATCAAAAGGATTAACAATGCAGATTTATTTTCATAGCCTTCTTTGATCATATTTACCAAGGGTACCAACAATTCTAACCACGTGTGTAATCATCACAACTAAATGATCTACATCAGCGTAAAATCATTTTAAAAAAGGCTCACACCTCTGACTGCATTTCAATTCAATTCCATTTTTAATTTGTAAAGTTGTGACATTACTTGGCAACCCAAAATACTCATTAAATCTAATTTCGGAGGTCCTCCGGAGGTCGTATTTGTTGGCCGCATACGTCATCGAGAATTTAAGAAAAGTAATCGTTAGATTGCAAAGTAAGCATTTTACACCTCACGAGGAGTAACAGTCGATTTTAATATGGTTACCTTTCTTAAATGATGTATACAGCCTACAAATGCGACCTCCGGAGGATTTAGCCTCTGCAGCTTTTGTCTTGATTTTTCCTGCTCATCACAACTAAATGATCTACATCAGCGTAAAATCATTTTTAAAAAGGCTCATACCTCTGACTGCATTTCAATTCAATTCCATTTTTAATTTGTAAAGTTGTGACATTACTTGGCAACCCAAAATACTCATTAAATCTAATTTCGGAGGTCCTCCGGAGGTCGTATTTGTTGGCCGCATACGTCATCGAGAATTTAAGAAAAGTAATCGTTAGATTGCAAAGTAAGCATTTTACACCTCACGAGGAGTAACAGTCGATTTTAATATGGTTACCTTTCTTAAATGATGTATACAGCCTACAAATGCGACCTCCGGAGGATTTAGCCTCTGCAGCTTTTGTCTTGATTTTTCCTGCTCTGTTTGCACCACGGGAAAATAATATAAAGCTTTCCTGACCAATATATATTTCCTGTTATATAGAGTGGTGGTCATACCACCAAGCCCTACATACAACAACAAAAAAAAAAAATTCCAACTACAGTAAAACCATTTAAAAGTGTCTTTATTCGAGTGGGTATCATATGGAAAACATCCTTTAATCAGTCACATCCAGATGACCCTAAGTCCCTTTGACATTCATTTCGAAGTCATTGCCTCACCCTGCCACATCCAAGCCAACTCAGAAGGGGGTGCATTCATGCTCCAGTGATGAAGTTTCCATTATGGGAGGGAGGGAGGGACCACTGAGGTTTCTTTGTTGCTCAGATCTGCGTATGGCTGTGTGCATGTAGGTGTAAGTGGAAAGGGGGCAGAGGAAAACCGCCGTCTTTGTTCGTCCATTTGGTCAAAAGATGCTCAATATCTCTTGAGTTTTACCATTTAATGTGACCATTATGCTGTTTGAGATTTTCATGACAAGCAAGCACATTGATCACTGATATCAGTCAATAATGTTATCAGTTGTAGATAAACAGGCAGACTGTTTTCACTCATGTATGCAGCTATATGGCTTCACTCACCTCACTGCTTTTGTTTTTTTAGATCTGGAAAGGTTTGGACTCCAACTGGAATAGAAGAAAACAAGACAAGTCCATTCACCGGCACACTGGAGTCTGAGTCACAGGTATAAAGGCTGTTGGCATAGATATAATGTATAATGGGATGCTTTTAAACCCTCACAGCTTAAATTACGTTTTAATTCAAGGCATTTAGCAGATGCTTCTCTGGAGCAGCATAATTCTTTTGGCTTCACATGTGAGCATGTTGTGATCAACAGATGTTTCTTTGACGAGCAGCAGCTGTCTTGACCATTCACAGGAATATAAACAACTATACTTATAATAATAATGCTGAAATGTGACCCTGGACCACAAAACCAGTCATAAGGGTCAATTTTTTTAAATTTAGATTTATACACCATCTCAAAGCTGAATAAATAAGCTTTCCATTGATGTATGGTTTGTTAGGATCGGACAATATTTGGCCGAGATACAACTATTTGAAAATCTGTAATCTGAGGGTGCAAAAAAATCAAAATATTGAGAAAATCATCTATAAAGTTGTCCAAATGAAGTTCTTAGCCATGCATATTACTAATCAATAATTAAGATTTGATATATTTACAGTAGGAAATTTACAAAATATCTTTATGGAACATGATCTTTACTTAATATCCTAATGATTTTTGGCATAAAAGAAAAATCAATAACCCATGCATTGTATTTTTGGCTATTGCTACAAATATACCCCAGCGACTTAAGACTGGTTTTGTAGTCCAGGGTCACAAATGAGTCTTTAAATCTTAAAATAAATAAATACATAATATTACAAAAGCCAACTTCGAAATTTGAGGACCAGTTGAAGTCAAGTATATTTATGTTTTGCTTTCTGATCTGTTTTGTATGGACCTTGTTTCTGACACAGGATAAAAAAGAAAAATTCAAAGAATCAACTTAATCAAAAATTAAGTTTTGATATATTTTGATAAAAAAAATTGTGAGATAAAAAGTCACAAATACCTTTATCATTTTTAATTAGTGGTAGAAAATAAAAACAGAACTGCAAGATGTAAAGTCAGAATTGCAAGAAAAAAATTATTCTGAGTATATATCTTGCAATTCTGAGTTTATATTCATATTTTTCCTCCGAATTCTTATTTGCGAGGGAAAAAAGTCTGAATTGTTAGATAAAAAGTCGCAATTGCTTTGATCGTTTTTATGCTATGACGGAAACTTGCTTTAACTTGCAGACCCTTTGCTCAGTATTTAGTAGAAGCACCCTTTTGATCTGATCTGCTTTGAAACAATATATGTTGTGAAACATTCTAGTCAAATTGATTTGACTTTTTCCTTATACAGTTTTTGTTTTATCCAGCTGTATTTAGTTAGTGCAACTAATAACATCCAAGTGAAAGTTGGTGAAACACCAACATGTCAGAAAAAAAAAAAGAATCACTGAATTGGAAAAAGGATCACTCCCTTTTCAGTATTTTGTTGAACCAGCTTTTGCCCACTCTTCTTTGCAGAACTGCTCGAGTTCAGTTAATTTGATGGTGAACATTTGTGGACTGCAGTCTTCAAGTTCATTCCACAGATATTCAGTGGGGTTTAAGTCTGGGCTCTGATGAGGCCATGCAAGGACATTCACCTTTTTCCTCTTTCAATCACTGTGTGCTCAGTTCTGCTGTGTGCTTTGGGTCATTGTCATTTTGGAAGGTAAACCTTCTTCCCATTCACAACTTTCTGGCAGAGCAGCAGATTTTCCTCAAGAATTTGACGGTATTTTGCCCCATCCATTTTTCCTTCTATCCTGACAAGTGCTCCAGTCGCTGCTGCAGAGAAACACCCTATAACAGGATATTACCACTTCCATGCTTTACTGGAAGAATGCTGTTATTTGGATGATGAGCTGTACTGGATTTCCGCCAGACATATAATTTGGTGTTGAGGCCAAAGAATTCAATTTTAGTCTCATCTGCATCAGAATCTTCAAGGTGCATTTTGGCAAAGCTCAGTCGTGACTGCATGTGGCCTTTCTCAAGGAGTGGCTTTTTTTCTTGCAACCCTCCCATACAAGCCACATTTGTGGAGAATTTGTGATATTGTTGTCACATGCACACAATGACCACTCTTTGTCATAAACTCCTGCTGCTGCTTCAGAGTTGCTGTCGGCCTCTCGGTCGCCTCTCTGAGCAGTTTCCTCCTGGCTCTTTCTTCCAGTTTGGAGTGACGTCCCGATCCAGGGAGGGTCTGTGTTAAACCAAATACCTTCAAATGTTTTTTTCTGACATGTTGGTGTTATGTCTTTCACTTGGATGTTATAAATTGCGAGTAGAGTAAATATAGCTGGATAAAACAAAAACTGTCCATCTTCATTTCAGGCTGCAAAGCAACAAAATGTCATTATTTTAAAGAGGGTGGTGACTCTTTTCTATACCCACTGTATCCCAGTACTGTCTAAATGTGCTAAATGGGGATGTGCTGTTTGGTTGATATTCTGGAAAGCAAAGATGACTTTTTGCTGGAATTTAAAGAGATAGTTGACCCAAAAATTAAAATTCTGTCATCTGTAACCAATCAGTTGCTGGTAGCCAATGACTCCATAGTATTTTTTTTCCATAATATGGAAGTCAATGGCTACTGGCAACTGATTGCTTACCAACATTCTTAAAAATATATTCTTTTGCATTCAACAGAAGAAAGAGACTCATACAGGTTTGGAATAACATGAATTTCATTTTTGGGCCAACTATCCTACAATATTGCTTTTAAATTCATCCAACCTAACATACATTCTCAACATGATGCTAACGCTTTCTTTCTATTCAGTCATGTCATGAAAAATAGGGAATTTCTGATATTTTGTGGTACATGAGACAGATGGTCTGAAATAGTTTTTGGCCCTGACATTGGAATCGGTTGGGCATTGCACAAATCTTCAGTAAAATCACATTCACATTTGGTGGCTGTATGTCATAACGTCTATAAAGTGTGTTTTCCAGAGCAGATGTGTGCCTCATGCTGAAATATAAGTCACTGTGGCTTCTGCCATGGTCACTGGAAAGTATGAATGTTGAAAGTCTGTAAGAATAGTGATAGAACAAGTCACGTCATTTCCAATGGAAGTAGACACAGCCAAGCATGTGGTAGAGCCAAAGAATTTTTCAGAGGCTGTATTTTAACCCAGACTGTGTAGGTCAGAGCATAACTGAGGTATTGTTTCATTGCTCGGAATTCTTGTTACCTCAGAGTTGTAATATGAGACGGAATTTATTTTATGAATGGAACAAAATTGCCCATTGCCTGTGATCCGCCAGGCTTTTAAGGCCCTCTTATATAGCCCTAATTTTTTTTTTATTATTATTAATAAATACATTATTATTATTTCTCAAAATTCAGTTTAATTCTTGGTGTTCCCCGTTTTTATTTGTACTTTTCCAGTTGCGTGACTAATCATTATCAAACCATTATTGATTATACTTAGAATCAGTTTGAAATCATTTAGATTTTTTTAATGTTTAAATGAAGTCTCTTCTGCTCATCAAGCATGCATTTATATGATCAAAAATACAGTAAAAACAAAAATATATCATTACAGTTTGATGATCCTTCAGTAATCATTCTAATACTGTATGTTGCTTTGGTGCTCAATTATTATCAGTTATCATTGGTGCTCAATTATTAATAATGGTTCTTATTAGTATCTATGATGGAAACAATTTTTGCTTTTTCAGGATTTTTTATGAATATAAATTTTGAAAGAACAACATTAAAACAGATATCTTTTTGTAACATTATAAACATTTACTGACACTTTTCATTAATGTAATGCATCCTTGCTGAATAAAAGTATTTCTTTCTTCTTCTTCTTCTTCTTCTTCTTCTTCTTCTTCTTTTTTAAACCTACTTACCCTAAATCTTTGAATGGTAAAAATGTATCACAGTTTTATGCAGTATTATGCAGTATTATGCAGCAACAACTGTTTTCAACATTAAAAATTATAGGAAATGTGATATGCAAATCAGCATACTAGAATGATTTCTGAAGAATCTTGCACCACAGGAATACATAATAGTCACTTAAAAAAATGTATATACATTTTTATGTATTTTATCTCAAATATCTTGCAATGTATGGTGCATTTTGTGTACTGTAGTCTTAAATTACATCATTTTTGAATGTATATTTAGTAGTTTGCTCTGTATTATTTGATGGTGAGCTGAGGATGTTATGTCATGGGGCTGATGCTGGGAGTGTTTTTTTTTTTTAGTCTTGTCAACAGCAGCCATATGGTTTCCATCAGGTCCTCCCTTTAACTTCTGTATCTCCCCTGCAGTGTTCAAGTCGATATCAACCTCCATAAATCAGGGGTCATTTCCCCACAGCAAGCCTTAATTAGTAAAAGTAGGTTTGTGGTCCGTTAAGATTTATTCAGTTTATTTCTAGCAGTCTGCTGCTGTAGCAGGGTGCTTTGGATGGTTCTGAAAGTTCTGGCTCTGTGGGCCGTCACCCAGAACCAAAGGGGGGCATATTTTCCTGGTCTTTCTGTGTTTCTGGTGGGCCCTCACTGATGATTATGAGGAAACTAGCTTTACCCTGCAAAGTTTATTTTAGGAAAGTCATTGCTGTCTGTTTGAATCTTACAAAACATGTCCAGGTTGTATTTCGTTCAAAAAGAAAAACAAGAAATTAAATTTTGCATTTTTTTATTGCATCGCCCTGATGAGGACACTGTACCTCATCTTTTGAGTCATCATTATTCTCTGGAAATTCTCATTAAGTAGTAATTGCATTAATAAATAAAATGCAGTACGACAAATACTGTTGATTATTAGTAACACTTTACAATAAGGTTTCATTTGTTATCATTAGTTAACTGCATCCTGTTACCTAATGCATTATTAAAAGCAAAAGTTGTACGTTTATTTTTATTAACAGAAATAAACAAGATGAATGAATAGTGTAACAAATGTAATTCTTTAACTGTAATGCTGTAATGCATTAACTAATCTTAACTAATGGGACCTTATTGTAAAGTGTTACCAAATATTTTATAATAATAATTTATCTTTTTTTTTTTTTTTTGCATAACAGTAATTTAAATTTCACTAAAGTAAAAGTAAATAGCATAAATAAAACAAAATATAAATTATTTTTTCTTTAATAATACATATTTTTA
>NW_015505989.1:131892-161322 GCF_001515645.1 Sinocyclocheilus grahami
TGTGTATATATATATATATATATATATATATATATATATATATATATATATATATATATATATATATATATGTTTCTGTATGCTCTGAATATTTATTTAAAGGTATAAAACTTAAGCAAAGATCAGAATTGTCAAATGCAAAAATAACTTTCATTCAGTGAAAGTATCAGAACCTTTAAATGTTGCTGCTGTACAGAGTTTCTCCTCTTGGAAATTGTAATATTTTCATTAGAGCAAGTTTTCTGACACCAGTTTTTACAGTCTTCTACGATAAAAGAGCTTGATGTACTATTACAGCATATTGTAACTCAGTTATTTCTCCTCAATACAAAAAAAGAGCAAGACAAATTTCCACTTTGTGGACATTAAAAAAACTAACTACCATTTTTGAGATGGCCTGCAAGAACCTCTGCATCTTTCTGATAATTTCAGTCTGATCTTTACGTTCAAGCGCCACATGGATTGTTTTGTAAACCTGCCATGCATTTTTGCACAGAAGCTGGATGACGATGTTGAAACTAAAACTAAAATCTTATTTCATATTCAGTGAGGACAAAGATACAGTGGCAAAAAATTCTGGTTTTAACATTGTAAGTGGCCCTCAAGGGAACGAATAACATGATAAAATGCATATGAACCTACTAAATCATTCATATTACTGCATAGAAATAGTCTCACACATTGTTTAAAATGAGCGACTGAGAACAGCTGGCTTCTGTCCACTCAAAATGAGAAATGCAATCTTCATACTGACTTGTTGCCCTTGGAACATTTTGTACCGTAATACAGAGGGATGTGAGATGTTTTTCATTGCCAACAGAAAACAGAACCTCTTTCTGAAAGAGATGAAAATGTGGTTTGCAGACGAATCTTTCTGCCCCCTGCTGTGGAGCTGAAAGACGGAGTACTGCTTAGATGCCACAGCTTGACTCTTGGGATTGTTTATTTACCAAATAAAAAAAATTGAATCTAGAAGATAGAATTCTGTCATTATTTATTCACCTTTGTCTTGTTCCAAACTCAAATACTCTTATTTTTTGTAAAGCACAGTAGGATAAGCCATGCATTTTGGAATTGACTCTAAACAGTTGACTCTAAACAATCTGTGTATGTACTTTAGGATGGATGTACATGTGCATGGCATATGCTCGTCAGGTGCATGTCCTAGAATGTATTACACATATGATAAATACAGAGTTTTGGCATGAAACTCTAGATGGCGCAGTCCGATAGGTCTCACTTAATCTGACCTAATGACATCATCACATGGCACAGCTGATTGGTTAGCTCCTGTATCGTAGCCAATGAGCTCGCTGCTCAACATTTAAATATATGATAGTGCTTGCCATAGCAGTGCAGCTTGCTTCTGAAACCCTCCACCTTCCCCAGCTCCACCCGTATAGATCTGCTACGAGGTGATTCATGTGTTCATATAAACATAGGTTTTATGCTCTTTCCTAGCTTGGATTTTTCTTTAAAAAAAATTTCAATATCAACATGTCCACATTTTCCAGCAGAAAATGGACCTTGTACAGACAAAAAAAGGTCTGACTTTAGCTTTGTGAAATTATGCTACATAAAACTACATAAAAGCAGGCAAACTGAATGAGACCCAAGCTCACTCTCTGACAGCATGTGGCGCTTATGGAACAGCAGCGATACAGCGTTTCCTAGGTTACAGCTGCGCTTATAAACACTACTTTAATATGCATTATACAGAGACAAGGTGAAGTTTTCTGAAGACAGTCAGTTTACTTAGAGATACAGTACATTCATATAAACCCCCACTCCTAACTGTATCGCGATTTGTTTTACATCTCAACCGACTTCAATCGTCACATATTTTAATCAATTTTCAACCGGCTCAGGGTGCATCATTACATAGGCTACCTAAAATTCAAACGGTATAAGCTTTTAGTAAAAATTGGTGCTCTGGAATTTTTTTGAATTAAAATCACTTTTTTTTCCACAGACCTTTCGACCAATCAGCAGTGGCTATAGCCCCATTCCCAAGAGTCCGTCCCCCATGAGTCCCATCACAGGGGGTGTGCCCTACAATAACGGCAACTCCAGACCTACCTACAACAATCCAGCTGGCCTGTATTCACAAAATAACGGAAATGGTGCCCTACCGAAGCAAATGGCTGGCCTCAACCTGGGCTCCCCCCACAGGTGTGCCATTTTACAGCTATTCACACATGCACAGGAATAACGTTTTTTTTTTTGGAATAACAATTAGACGAGACACGTAAGGTAAATTAGGTCAGTTCTGATTTCACATTAACTGTACACTGCAAACTTCTAGCCAACACAAACCACACTGCTATTGCAACGGCCAGAAACTGATATTTATGATCCTCACAAGGCTGTGAGAAACAGTGATTTATCAAGGAAGCAATTTTGAGCATCTTTCCCACATTGGAAATGTACAGTGCAGGTCCTGTCTTCACTCAGAGCACTTCACAACAATAAACACTTCAGACTTAAAGATATTACAGCTCTTCATGCCTATTGTTATGTAAAAACGAGTTCCTGCTAGAACTGGATTGTGAGTGAAGAGTCTTCAGGGAACATCTGCTGCACTGATATTTGCAAAACACCCTTGAGTTTTCTGAAGCACTAGAGTATTTGTATGATAGATATGGGTGATCGGGAAGCATTTGGTTGCTTGTAAAACCCGTTGTTTATTCTGAAGATGACAAATCCATTGTTTATGAAATCCTCCTGTACTTAAAGGGGCCATGAAGTGCCCTTTATTTATTATTTTGTATTGTTCTCCGAGGTCCACTTCTAATGGTAGCAAGATTTTTACATAAAAAAACATCATAATCTAGAAGTGATAGGCTATTTTCTGTCCTGTTTTGACCCCCTCATCAGAACGCTCTGTTTGAATAGGTGTGGCTAATTGTAGACTCGGAAGTAAACGGCCACTGCTATGATTGGCTAACAGTTGTGTGTGTTTGGCAGCCTACATCCTTCACAGATGGACGCTGCTGTGATTTAGGTTAAAGGGTTAGTTCACCCAAAAATGAAAATTAGCCCATAAATTACTCACCCTCAAGTCATCTTAAGTGTATATGACTTTCTTCTTTCAGAAGAATCCAGTCGGAGTTTTATAAAAAATTGTCTTTGATCTTTCAAGCTGTTTAATGGCACTCAGCTGGTGTTGCATGCATCAATCCAAAAGAAGTGAAATAAAAAGTGCCCATCCATAAAAAAAGTGTCTGACACGACTCCGGGGGGTGAACAAAGGCCTCCTGTAGCGAATCGATGCGTTTTTGTAAGAAAAATATCCATATTCAAAACGTAATAATCACTTTAATGTAGCTTGCACTCACTGTTGTGACCGGAAGCAGTTCCAGACGGATGACGTACGAGGTCGGCTTTACTATGCAGCTTTACTATGTTCAAACTTTTGACTGGTAGATTTTTAACAAATGTGTTTTGATTGATTTCTAAGCACTTACATTGGCTTACATTCCTTCAGCTTTTATAATTAACTTGATGCACTGAAAAAGTGTTTAGCTCAGTATGAAAACATATGGCAATAGCAGATGTTTCTGGAAGAGAAAGAGATCTGGATGTGTTTTCCTCTCAGTTTCAGCCCTGAACTGCCAGTGAATTCATCAGGCGACCACAACGGTTTCGACACACAGTCAGATGTCTACAGGATGCTTCAGGAATATGAGGAACCTGTGTCAGCTCCCAAACAATCTGGCTCCTTTAAATACCTGCAGGGAATCCTGGAAGCTGAGGATGGGGGTCAGTTTTACTTTTTATTTCTCTCTCAGAATGTATGTTGAAATTGTTAATTGCCAGTAATATGTTAATACCGGTCCTATGATTTTATCAGTTGTACCTTTAAGTCTAAATAACTTCTGTTTTTCTATTTTGGCTGTCCACTTTTCACGTAAAACATTTTTTTTTCCAAATATTCAAACATTAATAAACAGAAGGAATGTCATACAAGGATTTTGGATCCAAGTTTTTGCAGCTTATTTGGAATAAATCCTTTTTTTGGGGGGGGGTCTGATCATAGTAAACAGAAACCTGTTAATGCAAAAGACCCAACAAAATTAGATTTTCCATTATTTGCTGCTGTGTCACTCTAAAGTGTGGGCCTTAAATGAAATCTCAAACTGACTGAATGATGAGTTGCTTGCAATGTTAAGCACTGTATATCTGCTTTTCATTGTAAATAGTCTTTGCAATTTGTCCATCCATATTGAAAGTGAAAATGTTGCCCAACATGGCACAGTAACAGCCAGTTAGAACATTTGGGTCCAGATTTACTGGCAGTTTGCACCGGCGCAATACCTCTTTTGGTGTTAAAAAACTACTGGCAGTTTTTACTAAAACTGATGCGCAGTAATACATTAGCGATGTAAAAGTGTGCACTTTGCAGCTGACCGTATTGCGTATGCATTTGTAGGAGTTTCCCTTTGAGACACAACATTTATGGGAGGAGAGGATTTAAATGCATGCAAGGTGATTTGCGGCAGTCAGTTTACTGGTATTTGCACCATTATTCAACACTCCAAAAAAGCATGTATTTACCCATTTTGTGCCTGTGTTGTTAATAGATTACCTGCACCTGATTACCATCAGCTCTGCTTAGGGCTGGGCAATAATTCAATATCAATATGTATCGCAATATCATTTTTTTAACGGTGATATGATTTTTAAACACATTTCCGATATTTCGATATACATTACCAGTGTTTCCCATACGACCATTCAAAAGCTCTTTTTAACATTTATATTATAGAAATTATTACTTTAATTTAGCAAGGATGTTTTAAATTGATCAAAAGTGCTGATAAAGACATTTATAATGTTACAAAAGATTTCTATTTCAGATAAACGCTGTTCTTCTGAACTTTCTATTCATCAAAGAAACCTGAAAAAATTCTACTCGGCTGTTTTCAACATCATAATAATAAATGTTTTTTGAGCAAATCAGAATATTAGAATGATTTCTGAAGGATCATGTGACTGGAGTAATGATGCTAAAGCTCTGCTTTGAAATCACAGGAATAAATTATATTTTCAAATAGAAAACAGTTATTTAAAATAGTAAAAATATTTCAAAATGTTACCGTTTTTGCTGTATTTTGGATCAAATAAATGCAGGCTTGGTGAGCAGAAGAGAATTCTTTAAAAAACATAAAAAATCTTACTGTTCAAAAACTTTTGACTGGTATGTTAGCCTATAGTTTGAAGTTAAATATATTAATATTAATAAGGAGAGTCTGAGATTTATTTGACGGTGATTTCACATTTCTTGTTTGTATGAAAGCTAAATACCAATAAAAGGTGAACATTTATTTATTTGCCCCATTTTTTTCCTAAAATATTATATAGTTTTATAGGAGGTTTCATAGAGTTGGCAAATTAATTTTTCTTAAGTTTGTAAGTACAGACATCTGTTGTGGCCGTTCTTGGCCGTTTTTATGAGGCTTTTTTAATAGTGTTCATATCGATATCGGAATTATATCGTATCGACCGAAATGAAGAAATATATCGTGATATAAATTTTGGCCATATCGTCCAGCCCTAGCTCTGCTTGATTGCGCTGCTGTTGGTAGTTTGCGTTGGTCATTATGGAATCTGGCTGCATCTGTGTTAATTTGAGCATTGTCAGTAAATGCACCTGCAGAACTTTACACTCCCATCTGCGTTTTAATGGGTCTCAAGCTAATTTACTTTAGTACTTTAGTAAATTTAGTAAAATGTAGTAAATGTGGCTTTTTATGTTTAATATATATTTACGTGGGGCAGGTTTTTGGACCATTGAGTCTGAACAGTGATCAATGCTGCAGAAACAGAAATAAAACCTCCAACAAAATGTACTGTTGCGGCTGGTTTTGAGTCGCTTGTTTCATGACAAGCTGCAGTTTACAGTCAAGCTACTCTTCTTTTTTTTTTTACAAAGTTTGGTAACAAAAAGTAACTACATTAAATCTGCTTAAGGAGAAATATCTTTTGAAATGTATAACAATCCAATAACATTGTTTATTTTTGCAACCACAGTTTTATTTATCTGATACATAAACACAAAGGGGCAAAATAACAAAACTGTGATACAGTGTTTTATCACAATACATCAGTTTGCTTGTTACTAAAAATGCTACACTATTTTAAAATTGTCATGCTACTTAAAAATGTGTTCAGTAAATGCACTGCATTTTTGGGCCAGATCGCTCTCTAGTTTCTTGCAGGCTAAAAAGCCCCCCAAAACGCTGTGCTTTGTGTCATTTAAGCCCAAAAATATGTTTAGTCTAAGCCAAATCCCATAGAGAGACTTCTAGACCGCGCTATACTTACACTTTTGCCATTTCTCGCATGTTGAATTAAAGCCCTGTAGAGCCACAGGGCTCAGAGATCAAGTGTTTAAGAGTGTAATTAGTGGTGTTCGTTGACAGGTTTGGAGTTGTAACCTGTCCCAGCAGTCCTTGGGAATAAGAGTTAATGATCTCACTTTGGCACAGCAGCAGTCGGATGACGGAGGCAGGCACCATTGTATCATGTATCTGTCATTTTTTCTCGGATGTTTCCTCATCCAGCAGCAGGGTGGTTTTCTCCACTGAGCTCATGCTACGCCAGTCCTTGTTCTAAGCTTGGCTTGAAACGGAGAAGATAGGAGGAGGCATTGGCAGCTGTACTCCATACTTGGCCCCAGCCGTGCCCTGAAGCTAACACACACCCACGATTTTCAGCTACGTCTGCACGGAGAATAGTATCTGACCTGGGACTGAAGTGTGAAGGACATTCATTTCCGGCCATCTCTTGTTCCAGGGACAGCTGCTGAGCACACATTTTGAGTTGTTTCTCACTTTTCAAAGCAATAGTTCACACAGAAATTAGAATTTTTCAAGAATGTTATCTGAAGAGCGAATTTGTATATGAATTAATGGAACAGCATAACTGGGGACAGTGTTGGGGAAAGTTACTTTTAAAAGTAATGCATTACAATATTGCGGTACTTCCTAAAAAAGTAACTAATTACATTACTTAGTTACGTTTTATGGAAAGTAATGTGTTAGATTACTTTTGCGTATCTTTTGCATTACTTTTTCTCATTTGGTCTGGGTTTGCTTGTTTGTTTTTAATATAAAAAAGTTATATTTTTGGCAAATGTAAAGACACTGGTTAATAAAATGGGATTAAATACATAAAGGATATTTGTGTTTTTTAACATATTTAATTATTGCAGGTTTTCGTCGTATTCTGAGTTTGCATTTCACTGTTTTTATTGATTTTGAGCAATAGTGAATCTGTTTTTGTGCAAGTGAGGTGAATAAATGCATGTTCTCATTTACAACTACAGTATCTTACAACTACATGTATCTCAACTACAGTAGCATCATGTTCACACAGCGCACACAACGCCTCTGCACTCACTCCTGATTTCTCTCATCATGAGGACAGGAGAGCTGTCTGTCGATACATGGGAAAAGAAAGTAACTGGCATAACTTATTTGAAAAAGTGAGATATTTTCTTGGAAATTAAAAATAATGCATTACTTTACAAGTTACTTGGAAAAAAATTACTTGTAATGCGTTACCCCCCAAAACTGTCATTTAATACACGCAGTGGAGAAGCAAAGTTAGTGGAGAGATTTAGGAGAAAGGAGGAGCAACAGTTAACTTTGGTAGTCCAGTAATCATTTTCTTTGAATGTGTGAGACTTACAAATCATTATCCGCTATAGGTAAAAAACTAGGGGGAAAAAACAAAGTGCAGTAAATGGTAAAACTGTTTGCTCTACAAATCGGTGTGTTTATGATTATGATCATGAATTAAAATAATATGAAAACAGATACCATATCAAACAGCATAACAGACTTTTTTTTGCTTTTTATTGTGATAGGACAGTATATATAGACAGGAAGCGGAGGGAGTGTGGGGGACGGGATTGGGATTGGGAAAGGTCCATGAGCTGGCACTCGAACTTGTGACGCCCGAAGCGCAACAGTGCTAAATGTTGGCGCGCTGCCCTTGAGGCTATTGGCGCTGGCATAACGGACTATTTTTATACAGATAAAATAACAGAAAGTGAATGACACCGGAATATTTTTACTGTTCGCTTTATATGAATTACACTGTATTTGTACATTTCTATGAAGATAGTCTCGTTTAAATATCCCCCTTCTCACCCGTGTTTTAACGTATCGCACAACCTCCACAGCACTGTCATTGAAGAAAGCATAACAGTCAACTTGTGGCCTGATAACCAATCGCATTACAGCCTTGACATCATTAAATTGCTCTCAGAGTTGTGCGACACTCAACCACTGTTTGCGGATACCAAATAAATAAGAAGTGGCATATGATCAAATTTTTTCATATAAAACAGCTATTTTTTTCGGTGTAAACTAGATTATTTAATGGCAAACATGTTGAAGATTAGCCGAGAGACTGTTGATCCTTTAAGCTGTTAAAACCACTGACATCCATTCAAAACAACTGTTAAAATACCCATGACTACTAAGCCAAATTGCAGCCAAACTGTCCATAAGATCCGCACATAGGTGTTGATTGACGTGCCTGTCATAGCATGATGTTTGCATTTGCTTTGTTGTTTGAATCATCAGTGGTTCATCAGTTGAGTGTTTAGTTATTTTTTTTAATTAGGACAGTGTTTTACTGGATTGATTATGAAAATGAAATATTAAACACTGTTCATATTTCCTTCAATTGTATGCTGCCCCATAATGAGGAAATTAAATTGAATTTGAGGGTTTGAATTATCACTTGAATTTTGTTCAAAAATTGGAATTCATACCATCTGCGACTTCTTTAAAGGGGTCCTATTATGCTTTTTCACTTTTTCAACCTTAGTGTGTAATGTTGCTGTTTGAGAATAAATAAAGATCTGCAAGGTTACAAAGTCCACTCAAAACAGAAGACACTTTCCAAGAACTACAACAAACGGCTTTTTCCATTCTCTGATCCTATGAATAGTTGATTACTTACTGTATATGAATATATAAGCAGGGATGCACATACGTTTTTCAGTCTGGTTCTCATGAGACCACCTGGAGGTTTGGTTTGGTGTGACCCGTTAAATATAACTATAAAAAATAAAATAATTATTAATAGAAGTAATAATATTATTGCCCTTTTTCATAAAATAATAAACAAAACAATAAATGCAGTCTGATATTACTATTATATTTTAAAATAAAAAGTGAGTAATGAATAAAAATACAGTTATTTTACAGCAGGCTACACTTTAAAAATACAATGCTAATATTTACATGTTCTTTTTTTTTTATGAAGTTTCATCATTTTCAAACTTAAAATCAGCAAGTCTCTGATCCTATGAATAGTTGATTACTTACTGTATATGAATATATAAGCAGGGATGCACATACGTTTTTCAGTCTGGTTCTCATGAGACCACCTGGAGGTTTGGTTTGGTGTGACCCGTTAAATATAACTATAAAAAATAAAATAATTATTAATAGAAGTAATAATATTATTGCCCTTTTTCATAAAATAATAAACAAAACAATAAATGCAGTCTGATATTACTATTATATTTTAAAATAAAAAGTGAGTAATGAATAAAAATACAGTTATTTTACAGCAGGCTACACTTTAAAAATACAATGCTAATATTTACATGTTCTTTTTTTTTATGAAGTTTCATCATTTTCAAACTTAAAATCAGCAAGCTTTTATTTTTGCAGGTTGCTGGCAAGTAAGTATGGTTTCAGCGCTGCCGAGTGAAGCGCGTTAATGAATGAAGTGTCAGCACATGAAGTAGCCTACATTTATGCTTTGATTTCAAATGGAAATTTTATACAGTATTACAGTCAGTCAATCTTAACGCTAATTGTGCATTAACAGCTGTCAAACATGTCAGTATGCAAATGAGCGGTCTGAACTTATTTACCCAGCACATTTTTTATTTTGGTCACGCATGTGCAGCCACTTTTGTGCATCCCTGCATATAATATTCTGTGCCCTTAACTTGAGATTATTTTCCTTCCAGGGATCTCACCCATGGACAGGCATGGTGTCAGAGGCTTGCGTTCCCCTGTCAAATCCCCCGTGCCAAAGCTGGGCAGCCCCATAACAGCTCCTCTTGCACCAATCCCCGGCTTACAGAAGCTGCCGCAGTGCACACGCTGCGCAAACAGCATTGTGTAAGTGTGATGTTGTGCTTCTTATCAGTTTGTTTAAATATATTAAGAAAGACGATTGAACATTAAGAAAGACGATTGATAGTACTGACATAACAAGTGACTTTGGATGCCAAAATGTGTTTGTTTCCATATCTTTGAACACAGAGGCGGACAATAGTGGCACGTTCATAGAGTGTGTAATTGTTAAAGGATTAGTTCACTTCCAGAATAAAAATGTCATGATAATTTACTCACCCCCATGTCATCCAAGATGTTCATGTCTTTCTTTCTTCAGATGCAAAGAAATTAAGGTTTTTGAGGAAAACATTCCAGGATTTTTCTCCATATAATGGACTTCAATGGGGACCAACGGGCTGAAGGTCCAAATCGCAGTTTCAGTGCAGCTTCAAAGAGCTCTACACGATCCCAGCCGAGGAATAAGAGTCTTATCGCTAGAGAATATACATTTTTATTTTTTTTTAAGAAAATGATAGATGGTTTCGCTAGATAAGACCCTCATTCCTCGGCTGGGATCGTGTAGAGCTCTTTGAAGCTGCACTGAAACTGTGATTTGCCCATTGGCAACCATTGAAGTCCATTATATGGAGACAAATCCTTGAATGTTTTCCTCAAAAACCTTAATTTCTTTGCGACAGAGAGACATGAACATCTTGGATGACATGGGGGTGAGAAAATTATCAGGAAATTTTTATTCTGGAAGTGAACTAATCCTTTAAATGATTAGACCTGCCGCAGCATGTGTTCCTCTCGCTGCACAGGTGATCCAGATATTACTGTAAGTCACTCTACCACTGTTGGCATTTTCCCACAGTTTCTATTAAAAATGAGGAGGTCATATGATAAGGAAGTTCCACAGAAGAGTGAAACAATGGGTTCCTTGTAAATGCTGTTGACAGATATTATAGCCTCCAAATATGGAACTGTTCATTGAGATTAATTATAGAAAGTTGATCCCCAGCTAACAAAAAAGTTATAAAAACATTCTTTCTGAATGTTCTCTGAACGTACAAAATGTCCAGATTTTCAAATGTTTTAGAAACGTTTATGTGAACATTAAGGGAACATTACATTTGATATTTTGCAACATTATGGGAATGTTACTTTTGAATGTTCTCTAAACATTCTAAAACAAGTAGTAACATTTAAAAAAATGCTTGACGAACATCCAACTAAAACATTTCAGAAATGTTCCATGAATAATGTATAAATAATGTTTTTGTGCTGACATTTTAAGAACATCATTAAAGACCAGATAACTGAACAAATGTTCCATTAATGTTACTGCAGGAACATGTGTTCATAATGTGCGGGAGAACCTTGTACTTTCCCTGTGAGCTGGGTTAGTGATATGGATCCAATCAGCCGTCAGGGTCACATAACAGACATTTGTCCAGAACAGTAGCTTTCTGTTTCTGTTTTATATCTAGGTCGAGTAAGAATAGCCAGGAATTTACAGTTTACTCTGTTACTGATCAAACGTTATCTGGCCAATCCTGCTTTAGAAAGCCATATTATCATACAGCCTTTTTTAAACAAGTCTATCCATAGAAGTCTGTAGTATTGGATTAGTTTTCTGGTTTAAACCAGTTTTGTTCAGTTTCTCTAAAAGCAAACAAGTCCAAGTCAAAGTCTGCTTTAATGTCAGTTCTGCCGCATGTACTGCACATGCAGAGAATTGAAATTGCGTTACTCTCAGACCCTTGGTGCATACCATTTGATATTTTGCAACATTATGGGAATGTTACTTTTGAATGTTCTCTAAACATTCTAAAACAAGTTGTAACATTTAAAAAATGCTTGACGAACATCCAACTAAAACATTTCAGAAATGTTCCATGAATAATGTATAAATAATGTTTTTGTGCTGACATTTTAAGAACATCATTAAAGACCAGATAACTGAACAAATGTTCCATTAATGTTACTGCAGGAACATGTGTTCATAATGTGCGGGAGAACCTTGTACTTTCCCTGTGAGCTGGGTTAGTGATATGGATCCAATCAGCCGTCAGGGTCACATAACAGACATTTGTCCAGAACAGTAGCTTTCTGTTTCTGTTTTATATCTAGGTCGAGTAAGAATAGCCAGGAATTTACAGTTTACTCTGTTACTGATCAAACGTTATCTGGCCAATCCTGCTTTAGAAAGCCATATTATCACACAGCCTTTTTTAAACAAGTCTATCCATAGAAGTCTGTAGTATTGGATTAGTTTTCTGGTTTAAACCAGTTTTGTTCAGTTTCTCTAAAAGCAAACAAGTCCAAGTCAAAGTCTGCTTTAATGTCAGTTCTGCCGCATGTACTGCACATGCAGAGAATTGAAATTGCGTTACTCTCAGACCCTTGGTGCATACCAAGCGGCAACCTCCCGCTCTCTCTAGTGAAGCCAACAAGGAAGTGACTTAAACTGTAATTCATCAACTGGCAGCTAGCGGCTGGCTGCAAAAGGGAGTCAATCCCATAGGCTCCCCATGTTAAAATGCCCATTTACAGCCTGGTTCAAAAAATGATTTTGGTCTATATAGCTAATTTTGCCCTTCATGACAACTGTGAGGGGAGTGAATTTTTTTATAACTCATCCGTTTAAATTATATTAAGCCTTAAAGTTCTGCATAATTAAGGGCGTGGCCACTTGAGTGACAGGTGGATTGCCGCTGCTGTCACCACCGTCGAGCTTGGTGGGCGTGGCTTCAGCAACCTGCTCCCGCCTCTTTGCCCATTTTCGATTATCCGGGAGTGACACGCTGCCAAGATGGCGACGGCCGGCTCCGCCCACTTTTGAGCTTCAAAAACGCTCTTCGGAAAGCTACGGGTGACGTCACGGACACTTTTCTAATGGAAATTTTATGTATTTATTTGTATTTTTACATTCTATCATTAGTGTTTAGTGTTATCTGTATGCACAATAAACTGTAAAAAAAACATGGACGTATGTTTTTATACAGTCTATGGTGCATACAGATAACACTAACAGTAGAACGTAAAAATACAAATAAATACAGAAAATGTAAGAACAGATAAAGTAGCACAAGGCACATGGCAGATAGAGTGCAAACCTGTGAAATAAACAAATAGTGCTTTAAAGATATATTAGGTGTAGTTAAAAAAAAAAAAAGATAAAAGAAATAACACTTCCTCATAGAAAAATATGAAAAGAAACCAGGTTGTTGTTGTTAATGCATGACAAAAAATAAGATGTACATTTTAAAACGAAATCACAGTAAACTTTAAGGTTGTTTGAGCAGTCTTTATTTATACTATGTAAACTAAATTAAATAAAACATTGACTATCACAATGTTTTCATTTTATCTTAAGTGAAAGCTCTACTTTCGTATCATATTATAGCTAATTCTGCGTTTGTTCATGGTGAAATTAAGGACAAAAATATATCTCTTGTGTCTAAAGAAAATATATTATGTATGGCCTGTTTGTGTTTTTTGGAAGTTTTTGAAAAAGAAATATGTTTGATTAAAATTTTTGAAATCAAAATTTATGGTTTAAACCAAAACCAATATAATTTGAGAAAACTTAATACATTTGGCAGTAACAAATTAGATTTTTTTTTAATAAGTTGGCCCAATGTATAATTAAATACTAACCGAGAGGATGCACGGTATTTTTTAAGTTCACCATAGCAATCAAATTGAACAAGTGAACATTGTTCACATAATATATCATTTTATTTCTTAGAAAGAACCTTTTTACATTGAAAATATAGTTGAAAAGTTTGTAAGGAAAATATAGTTGGATGGTCCAAATTGTGTTGAAATTTGAATGAAACATTTATTTATAAACATGAATATTAAAGTCCTTAAAAGTGTCTCCTTATAAGATTTGTGCTTTTGTACACTATTATCTGCCATTGACAATAAAATCCCAGAAGAGTAAGGTACAATAAATGACATTTAAGAACTGTCTTATAACGCAGGGGAACCATCGTGAAGGCCAGAGACAAGCTCTATCACCCCGACTGCTTCGTGTGTGATGACTGTGGGCTGAATCTAAAGCAGAGAGGATACTTCTTCATCGATGAGAATCTGTATTGCGAGACGCACGCCAAGGCCCGTGTGCAGCCTCCGGAGGGATATGACGTGGTGGCAGTGTATCCCAACTCCAAAGTGGAACTGGTCTAAGCACACACACACACACACATAAACCCAAACACACACACACACACACACAGGTTTTCCTTGAGGATTCAGCTTGGTGAAGTGGAAAATGAGAATAACAAACTGAAACTTCTTTTTCAGTCCCTGCTCAACTTTATCCTGGACTCACATTCTGTAGTTTAACAAATACTGAAATCGAGCAGCACTCATTCCTAGGTTAGACAGCCTTCCTAACATTCGTACAGAGCAATTCTAGTGTAGCTTTAAGAAGAGAGTTTGAAACGCAAGATAACAGAATAGACAAAACAACATGTTCCAGAAGAACATCTGTTCACCTAAATTCCAGTGGCACACCAACAATTAATTTTTCTGAAAGCTGTGGTGAACTGATCTGCTCAAAAAGGCCAGGAAGAATGTCTCAAGCCATGTGGAAAATGGAAATGGTATTCATTTATTCAGAACATTTGGGACGGTGTTTATTCTTTAGCTAAGAAGCCAAGACGTGTGGGGTTTTTTCTAGCTTCCATCACTAAACCTAGCTTCATCTTTGCCGTAAACTAAAGAAAAAGAGACTGTAGGAATGGAAAACTGCATTTGATTGGCTCTGAGCAAAATTATGCTGTATCCGTGTTGTATATGAATGTAATCTGACACGTAATGGCTTTTCTAAATCAGTCCGAACACAATTTCTGTCACAAATATGCATTTGCATTCTTAGAAGAAACTCTTCGGACAGTTTTCTCGTTCACATCTGCTATCTTCCTGGTAAAACAACCATTTGAAGAGAATATTGCTAAATGAGGCCACACATACCACCATCTTTTATCTATTCAGCATGTTTTCTGTCACAAATCTAGCTAGCTGAAAAAAAAATGGTTTAATGGCGCAGACGTTTCCAGATAACTCTATCACTCCCCCTTGAGTACTGATGTTCGTTACCGCCACAGTAATGCAAAAACACACGTTATGTACAATAGCTCCACATGGTTGAAATGCGTCGGCCAAGCGATTCTGACTGCGTTTGCATATTTGCGTACAGTATGTGATTTAAACTAGATTTATTTTGATCGTTTGCATGACTTCATGTAAAACGAAACCAGAATAGTATAGTAGATATGCTTTTTTTTTTGTCTTTTCGTTAAGTTGCGAGGCTTTTGTAAATTCTGTAAAAAATGAGAAATGTTTGTTTTTCTAGTTTCTTATGAATGATATATTGTGTGGGTTTTAGAAACGTGTAACACATTACTAAGTTGTTGTACTCAGAACCTTCTGTAAATAATTTGAATGCTAACAGATCATTTTTTCAACATAATGACATCTGAACTGAAAAGCGAAAACTGAAAACAGGTACTTATAGTCATTTTAATGGAATATTATGTCATTCCAAGCCCTTCTGACTTTCTTCTGTGGAACACAAAGGAATAATGCTCATGCTGGCCAGATGCAGTTAAGCTACTAAAAAGCAGCATGAAAGTATTATAAAAATAGTCCATATGACTTGTGTGCCGCAGTCAGAGTTCTGTGAAGCCATACAATAACACTGTGTGAGAATCAGACTAGTTTAACTATTTATTTCTTCTCGAAGTTTTGTGATTGTTTCTCATTTACAGTCATGAATGTGCATGCAAAGTTTCGACACGCAGATGGAAACGCTGAACAAATTTTGGTTACCGCTCAGTTATTTGTAATGGGGGTGAAATTGAACCCCAATGGTTTCCATACAATTTGCCAAAAAATCAACACTTTGAAAAACAGCAAACACGTCCATCTAGAGTGTGTTTACATAGAAAACAATGGTAGCGCATTGGAATGGAAAAACGCGTTTCCTCTGCCATAGCTCTCAAATATCTTTAATCTTTAAATATGACACATCAAGACACATTGCATCAAGCATCGCTGGTTCTCACATGAAGACCTTGATTAGCTAATTCAGGTGTGTTTAATTAGGACAGGAGCCAAACGCCGCAGGATAGTGGCCCTCCCATTGGAGGTTTGGACACCCCTTTACTAAACAGTTCCACGGAAGAAAGCCATGCAAACTTTGGAATCACATCAGGCTGAGTAACAGATGAAATCCTTTCAGTGCTCCTCTGTGACGGAGAGATCTAATTCCCTTTCAAACGTGATGGAAAAGTACAGGCCTCAAATATTCACTCAAACTTAATACAGGAATAGCTACATAACCGCTTCATTTGAATTGCAGTAGCGATAGTTGCTTTAACTACAACTGCTAAAAAGAGAAACTTTCATGGTTCGATGCAATAAACAGTCTAAAAGTGCTTTATAGTGTAAATCCCTTGTACTGATTTCAGGATTTTCTGAGGCAGATGACCATGTAGACCTATGGTTAGGAGAAAGAGCCCACTGATGTCTGTGACAACAGATATTTATAGAACAGACTGCATAAAGACCTCACTGATTTACAAGCCGTCGGAATTTCATCTTACTTTCCGGACATATAAACATTAGAAACTGCGCAGATTGCATGTTATTGCTCATGTTGGGTCTCTGAATAAAATTGAGGCGTTTTTTTCCTCAAATATGACCTCCATTTTCTCCTGTATCATACTATACGGGAGTGTGCATTTACATTTTTGGGGGAAATAAAACTGAACTATTTCTGAAATGAAAATGAAACTGATTACCAAGCAAACACACAACAGATTTCCAATTAAACGTGTAAGAGACTGTGCAGTCGGTGTATACATGATTGCAACCACTGAACGGCCTGTAAAACCAGTTCAACACAAAGAAATGAGGGGTTTTTGTTGTTGTAAAAATTCAGTCATGTTTCATTTGATTACAGGATTACAATTTCTGTATTTACAATAATAAAAAAAACTACATTCAAATACATGAATAAACCCAGGCAATATGGGTTTCATTTGGACAATAAAAAAAATCATAACCGCGACCATTTACAAGCAAACTCATGGGCTTTGAGCGACCTGCTGTCCACGATGACTCTTGAACACGGACTGACAGGCGGGTGAGGATGGATTGAGTTTCCATTAGACAAGTCTGCGGTTACATTTACTGATGCAATAACATCACACCAGTCTCTGTTCATTCTGAGCCAGCCTCAGCATCTTTACACTTTTTCTTCTTTTTCTTCTTCTTTGCGCTCTCCGTAACCTGTGTGTGAAGGAATGAGTTTAGAATTAGTGCGGTCAATTGATAAAAATAATAATAAAATCACATTTTTTCTGTTTTGTTTCATATTAATATTTATATTGTCAATTTCACACTGAATCTCCAAATTAACGTAGAAACAACAAAGTTAGGTTTTAAATGTTTAACGGCAAATTTTTTTTTTTTACCAAGTAGCCTATAATTAAGGACGGCCAGTATAATACCAATACTGCTACTTAAGTCTATTAAATACTTTCCCCCCCTCAATTTTAGCCATTAATTCAACATTACAGTATAACTGAAAGACATTTTTAACATGCTTTGAAATGTATTAAAAGAACTTAAACTTTACTAAACTAAATTATATATGCATAAATCTATCATTTTGAATATAGATTAATCTATTCATGCTACAAAATGCTTTTTCTTTTGTTCTCTGATTTCCATCAATGACAGACTGCAGCAGGTTTCACTTTAAATGCAGCGCTGTCTCTTTAAAACCTGACGCGCATCTGGTTTTCTCCAAACTCTTTATGATCAAGGATGATTTTTTTTTTACTCATGTAAGTTTACGATGCCACTCACCAAAAACAGGCATTTTGACATAATTGTGTGTTTTTGTCCGTTAAAGAGAACTCACTGCACGCTGTCTGAAGTGCGTTCACGTGTCGGATGCCAGAACCGAATTAACTTCTCTTGTGATAGTTCACAATCTACTGTAACACTAGCCAAGGGATGCCAGGAAAAAAAAAAAATGGATGCTGAAAATGTATTAAGCTGAAAAAAATTAATCGTACAGTTACCACGTTCTTTATGCTGAATGAAGAAAGCCACAATCATCCTACATTCAAATACATGAATAAACCCAGGCAATATGGGTTTCATTTGGACAATAAAAAAAATCATAACCGCGACCATTTACAAGCAAACTCATGGGCTTTGAGCGACCTGCTGTCCACGATGACTCTTGAACACGGACTGACAGGCGGGTGAGGATGGATTGAGTTTCCATTAGACAAGTCTGCGGTTACATTTACTGATGCAATAACATCACACCAGTCTCTGTTCATTCTGAGCCAGCCTCAGCATCTTTACACTTTTTCTTCTTTTTCTTCTTCTTTGCGCTCTCCGTAACCTGTGTGTGAAGGAATGAGTTTAGAATTAGTGCGGTCAATTGATAAAAATAATAATAAAATCACATTTTTTCTGTTTTGTTTCATATTAATATTTATATTGTCAATTTCACACTGAATCTCCAAATTAACGTAGAAACAACAAAGTTAGGTTTTAAATGTTTAACGGCAAATTTTTTTTTTTTACCAAGTAGCCTATAATTAAGGACGGCCAGTATAATACCAATACTGCTACTTAAGTCTATTAAATACTTTCCCCCCCTCAATTTTAGCCATTAATTCAACATTACAGTATAACTGAAAGACATTTTTAACATGCTTTGAAATGTATTAAAAGAACTTAAACTTTACTAAACTAAATTATATATGCATAAATCTATCATTTTGAATATAGATTAATCTATTCATGCTACAAAATGCTTTTTCTTTTGTTCTCTGATTTCCATCAATGACAGACTGCAGCAGGTTTCACTTTAAATGCAGCGCTGTCTCTTTAAAACCTGACGCGCATCTGGTTTTCTCCAAACTCTTTATGATCAAGGATGATTTTTTTTTTACTCATGTAAGTTTACGATGCCACTCACCAAAAACAGGCATTTTGACATAATTGTGTGTTTTTGTCCGTTAAAGAGAACTCACTGCACGCTGTCTGAAGTGCGTTCACGTGTCGGATGCCAGAACCGAATTAACTTCTCTTGTGATAGTTCACAATCTACTGTAACACTAGCCAAGGGATGCCAGGAAAAAAAAAAAATGGATGCTGAAAATGTATTAAGCTGAAAAAAATTAATCGTACAGTTACCACGTTCTTTATGCTGAATGAAGAAAGCCACAATCATCAAAAGTGCTCCAAAACCTGCTCACCTCAGTTTCTTCCTCTGCTGGAGCCTCGGCTGCTGCCTCTTCTGCTAGTTTCAATTTCTTTTCTTTCTTCTTTTTCTTCTTCTCCTTCTTGTTGTTTTCTTCTACCGTCTTTGAGTCGTGAGCAGCTGCTGCGTCACTCTCGCTGCCGCTCTCATCTCGTTTCCTCTAGAAAAACAGAGAAATCTTGTTAATCCAACACCGACATTAAAAAGTCAATTTATCCACGTGCTTCAGAAATCATACCTTTGGTGCCGTCTGACCAGCCACTTCACCACTCTTTTTCACCTTGGGTGTGCTAGAGAGGAAAGAGTCAATTAATTTCTGTTCCAAACCCATGCAGCTGAGGAGTCTGAAGGAAGTGTGAAAGGGTTTGTCCACAGAGCTCAGAGGCGGTCAGGCCCGCTGCAGACAGCACTGTCCTGGGCTCAGGGTTTCACTTTAGCAGACAGACTCCCTCTAGGGTCACAGCAGACCAAAAAGGGATAACAGTCTGCAAAGAAGATCTGCACCACTGATGCTTTGCGACATCTTGTGGGCACTTTAAGAATTGCATGCCATACAAAGTCGAGCATTACAGATGAAAGTGTTCACAGGTACTTTATGGTAATTGCTTGACATGTAAGTTAAACGATACTAAGAAACAGAGGCAAACTCAGTCATCAGAATAGCCAAGTCAGTTTATAATAAGCGACTTTGGGCATGTTTTGGGCTTATAGATTATAGAAGTCATGGGTTGCTTTTTTTAGGGCTTATTTCTAGGGTTGTCGATTTAATGCATTAATCTGGAGCTATTAATTATGGGGGGAAAATGTTCAAATTAATGCATCCACCCCAAACCAGTCCTATATGTCATCTTACATTGATGCAGTTGCTGATGAGCATGATGCAGGACGACCGACTGAGTGTAGCTGCATTTGAATGCAATTACAGTGGCATGCGAAAGTTTGGGAACCCCTCGCAGAATCTGTGAAAATGTGAATCATTTTAACAAAATAAGAGAGATCATACAAAATGCATGTTATTTTTTTATTTAGTACTGCCCCGAGTAAGATTTTACATAAAAGATGTTTACATTTAGTCCACAAGACAAAAAAAACAGCTGAAATTATAAAAATGACCCCATTCAAAAGTTTGGGAACCCTTGGTTCTGTGGTTACCTTGATGATCTACCACTGTTTTTTGTTTTGTGATGGTTGTTCATGAGTCCCTTGTTTGTTCTGAACAGTTAAACGAAGCGCTGTTCCTCAGAAAAATCCTCTGTGTCCTGCAGATTCTTCAGTTTTCCAGCATCTTTTGCATATTTGAACCCTTTCCAGCAGTGATTGTATGATTTTGATGATGCATCGTGTTTCCTTCTGGAGCATCAGTGAATGTTTTAACCTTTTTTAATAGTTGTGTTTGAGTCCCTCAATTGTCCTCGGTGTAAAAAGATGGATCTCAAAATCATAGTCACTGCTGGAAAGGGTTCAAATACACAAAAATGCTGGAAAACTGAAGAATCCGCAGGACATTTTTCTGAGGAACAGTGCTCAGTTTAACTGTTCAGAAGAAACAAGGGACTCATGAACAACCATCACAAAACAAAAAAAACAGTGGTAGATCATCCAGGTAACCACACACAGTATTAAGAACCAAGGGTTCCCAAACTTTTGAAGGGGGTTATTTTTTATAATTTCAGCTATTTTTTTGTCTTGTGGACTAAATGTAAACATCTTATGTAAAATATCTCACTCAGGACAGTACTAAAAAAAAATAACATGCATTTTGTATGATCTCTCTTATTGTTAAAATGATTCACATTTTCACAGATTCTGCAAGGGTTCCCAGACTTTCACATGCCACTGTATATGCCTTTAAATTCAAGATGTGACGGCAAAAATGCTCCTATATGGGTTGTCAATTATATCATATGATATATTTTAGCAGTACCACATGAGCAAGAGTACTGTTGTTCCCCAAATATCTGCATGACTGCAAGTGATTTTATACAATTCAAAAACTTTTAATGTTTCATTTTAGACAATATTGTCAATTTTTGTTCAATTTAGCTCCACACAGTGGTGTTATATTCCCGAATAAACCCATGTTTTTGTACAAATCGTGATTCAATGACTAATTCATAAAGACACTTGCTTCATTTTTGAATGAATCGGCCATTTCAGCATTTGACTTGCCACTATCTACTGGCACTTTTAGTTTCATGTTTAGAGCAATTGTAATTGCAGTGTAAAAACACTTATGCCGCCTCCGAACAGTGTGTAAATACACCTAAATGCCACTTCAGATGCAGCTTCTGAAAACAATGTTATTGCCACAATGTAGCCTTAAAAGTTTGTTAAATCAAAATATATCTAAAGCTACTTTTTTCTAAAAAGCTTTTCTAAAGCTCAGGAAGAAACTTCTTAAATTGCATTGAAACAATGACATGTTCTCTATTTGAAAACGCACAATATATTTGGCGTTTTGTTATTATAGCTGCTGTTGTGTTTAATAATAATAAATCGTGATGTTTTTGTGATCTCCACAAGCAACATTAAATATCGGCTCAGAAGTAACTGTACCTGTAGTCTACGTAGCCCTCTTTCCAGTCTGCCGGGGTGCTGCCGTTGGGTTTGCCATGTTTGTCTAGAAGTCCTTTTTGGATCATCATTTTCTTCTGACTAGCCTGAAACGCATGCCTTTTTAAAGCACATGTAAACACTGATTTCACCAATAAACAGTATTGTTTCTCTGAACGTTTCTCACCTTCGGTCCAAGGCCCCATTTGCGTGGATACGTGTCTCGCTCCATAATGACCCTCTTGATTTTGGCGACGACACCGTGGTCACATGTGGATATGACAGCTGTCGTCATCAGGGCAACCGCTGCGGAAAAACAATCTGCACAAAGACAAGTGGCAGCGTTAACCCTGAACAGATGCCAGTATTTCACACAGCCATCAGTCTTGGGTGATAGATAGACGGTCATCTTTGCAGTAGCGCTAATGCAATCTATTTCACATCATGTGGCTCAGAACGGTGCACGCCGGGGCTGGGAGAGTTATTTTAACATTCACCTGTACAAATGGCTTCTCCTTTAGTGGTTATGACGACTATGTCTTGATTCATTTCAATACCATCTTCATACCGCAGGACGCCTGGTAACATGATCTTAGCGCCGTAACATATAGCGTTCACCTGTTACCCAAAAAAGCATCATTAGACCGGCCGACTTCAAAATTCGTCTGGAATGTTACATTACAAAATGAACAAGTTTTCATACAGCGCTGTCCTTCATGACGATCCTTTTGTGGGAGATGAGGAGTTTTTCCAGAGGGTAGATCACTCTCCTCAGGTAAGTCTCGTCTTTGTTGTGATCAAACTGCCACTGGGCGTCCAACACGTCATGCATGGTCACCAGGTTATCCTTGGACAAACAAACACTGGTATCAGCCAACAAAAACGCTTTTTATGTGGCCTTTTATGCAAGTAAATATTGTATTGATTCACGCAACTAGCCGCGACGGTACCCATTGACTTCCATAGTTTTTTTCCATACTATGTAGAGGTCAATGGCTACTGTCAACTGTTTGGTTACCAACATTCTTCAAAATATCATCTTTTGTTTTCAACAGATGAAATTCGTACGGGTTTGGAACAACTATCCCTTTAAACTAAAAATAGCAGTCAACGCATGTTTTATTTGAGCCTATTAATCAACCGTAGCTCGAGCCAGGGTTGGTATATCCATGTTATTTCCCTTCACCACACATTCATAGCACGCCTCCCATCCATTAATCACAAAAAAGTTGTTACTTCTGATAGCAAAGATTCAACTCTCAAGTTCGGTCCATTTTAATTATGACATTTTTATTCGCAGTCTAGAGTTTAATGTAGGCTGAAGTTTGATGAAGGTGGTCAAAGCATAACCACTTCATATTTCTATTCTCACTCAGCCAGTTTCTGTACCAAAGATTAATTACCAGAACCGGGGGAGAAAGCCCAGTACTGAACTCAACACTTCTGCAGACGTACCTTTTCACCCATCACACCGGAGCGGACACGGCGCAGCTCCTGCATCTGACCGCCAACTCCCAGCAGCAGCCCCAGATGAACACACAGAGTCCGGATGTACGTGCCCGCTTCACAGCTCACCCAGAAAATACCTGCACACCGATCAGAGAACATACAATTACTCACAATCTTGCATTTTGCAGACAAAGTCATCATGGTGCATGAAAGCCATCAGTCATGGGTGATAGATAGCTGGTCATCTTTGCACAGAGTGCTAATGCAATCTACATCACATCATGTGGCTTCAAAATAAGAGTCGACATGAAACCGCATTCACAAGAGGGCTGGGCAATACAGCCTAAAATAATCACAATATTCTCCATATATGCCATCAATATTTATCATGAAATTCACTTAACAGTGTTGGGTAAAGATACTTTTAAAAGTAATGCATTACAATATAGCATTAAAAAAAAGTAACTTGTGTTACTTAGTTACTTCTTATGGAAAGTAATGCATTGTTACTTTTGCGTTACTTGTCGTCACCAGAGCTGGGCTTGCTTATTAGTTTTTTAATAAAAACAAAAACAAGAGCCTCAGGCCTCTGCATCTCACTCCCAATTTCTCTCAATTCAGGAAATAAACGGGAAAGGTAACTGGCGTTACTTATTTGAAAAAGTCTGATATTTCATTGTAAACTTAAAAGGTAATGCGTTACTTTACTAGTTACTTGAGAAAAAAAAATATAAAAATGATTACATAACACGTTACTTGTAATGCGTTACCCCCAACACTGATTATTAACGGGGAAGGAAATGCTTTCCACATGTTTGTAAGACCCACAATTAAACTCCAGAGCTCCCTTTTAATTTAGGGCCCCATAAAACCATCTTATTATTTTATAGACTGTGTTTGATTTAACAAATTTATCATTTCAAAAATGTCTGATGAAACGAATGAGTAAAAACACAACACTTTAAAATGTAAATGCAACAATATTACAACAAAACACTACATTTTTATTTTTAGTTGCACAACAGAACCGTATAAATTAAAATGGACGAAAATCTTGTATTTATTTTCTTGCATACATTTATACCATATATATTTCTGTGATAATCTAAAGCAAACTTTTGACTGTTTGAGTTTCAGTGTGTTTGATGGTAGCTTTTCTCAAATGAAACTGTGTAAAGCTGCAGAAGTGACTCTCGGAGCAGCTCTGGAGATGACGTTTACATGTTCATGTCTCACATATTGAGATGCGGACACTTAGTTTGTGTATGAGACAAAACCGCATCATTCATTCACAGAGACACGCAGAGCATGCACTGACTGCTGCAGCTGCATTTATATTACTGTGGGATCAGCTGTTAAATAAGTCCATAGAGTAAAAACTTTTTCTCACCCAGTCGTATTTTTGTAAAACAAATTATAGAAATATGGTGCAGATTTCATGTCGACTTCAATAAAACCTTAAGTTTCTACCTAATCGTCTCTCTGGATCATATTCAATAAGCTTGCTTTCGTAGACTGTGCGCACTCGCAGTTGGCGCTTCACAGCGGCGATGAGCGGAGGCCTCTGGAACAGGGCTCCTGTCAAACACTCCAGAGCCTGCAGAGAAAAACACACAACTCTCAAAATCTCCCTCTCAGACTGCCTGTAACCATTTACGGTCACACGGCCCATGTGTACGTGATCAGAAATGTCAGCTCTTCTTTGGTGAAACCAGGGCCTCCAAACCTGCATGCGCCTCCAGACCAGCGGCTCCAGCAGGACACTGCAGCAGAGAGCCGGAGGCCAGAGAGAGAGGAGGCCCGGAGACACTCAGAGAATGGATAAAACACGATCAGCATCTCACATACAACAGTGAACCGCCACACTAACAACTTACGATAGCCATCTACATTATTTGCTGCATGAAGAAAAGTTATTCAATACATCAGAATCTCAATGTCAAGGAAAAAGACCTTTCAATCACATACAATTAAATATTGAGTTAAATACAAATTAGACTCAATTGACAGCAACTGCAGCCTATTGTTGATTACCACAAACAAGAACTTGTAACTGGATTATTGTGTGTCACTCTAAAGGCCTGTTAGACATTGGGTGTGAATCTTTTTGACTCCACGACAGCTGATGCAGCTGTTAAAACAGTCACAACATCTGCATGGCATCAATGCGACAATTTCTTAGAGAGTGAAACATGTTTTAACTTGGCCAACAACAAAAAAAAAAAATGTTGGTCGCACATTAGTTTGGGGACCAATTCTTACCATGACTCTTGCCTCAAACTCCTAATTTGCTGCTTATTAATATTTAGTAAGATAGTTGTTAGTTTAGGCATGGGGCGAATTAAAAGGATCTAAAATATGCTCATACAGAAGACATTAATATGTGCTTAATAATGTGCGCCAATTTATTAGTAATATGCATGTTAATAAACAACTAGTTAATGGTGAGAATTAGTCCCTAAACTAAAGTGTCACCAAGTCTTCATATTTGAAATACAGCAATCATCTTCTTGGCCACATAAAAATCAGCACCTGCACCAAACTTCATATTTTTGCCCAGTTTGGGCCTCTCAATTCCTCACGTATGAGCTCCATATTCTCACTAAATCATACTATATGAGCTATAAAAGCCTCACGTATCAAATGCTACTCAACAAAAACTGCATAGGCAAACATTTTAGATTTTGTCTAAAGGTTCAATAAACCAGTGACAAGCCGAAATGAATTGTGGCAACCAACATAATGGCACAAGCGCTGTTGACTGAGCTTAGAATATCCCTGTCTCAATTCACATCAGCCTGCTATAACATGCTTTTTACTGAATCAAAGGCTTTCAAAAAGCTAACACATAGGGATTTTTTAAGAATTTCGGCAATTAATAAATCTAATGTTTGTGTGTCCATGCACCTTTCTTTAGAATGAAAAAAAATATGAAAAGGTTTCTAACATCAGAGTATATATAGTCATACCAACCAACGCGACTGCTTGTTTAAAGCCTACTTACCCTTGCTAGCTGGTGTTCGTTCTCTAGCGCATTGTGCAGCCGTACTATGCCCACATACTCTTTGCCTAAAAGCAATGGCACAAGAGTAGTAAGGAGAGGCCACTAGTTTTACTGCGAGTGTGTGTGAACATATCAAACTCTTGATCTGGGAGCGTTACGGCGGACCCACCTGCGCTCTGCTGAGATTTGACCAGTCGCGTGGCTCGCTCCACACACACGATCAGGCAGCCCGTGACTTTGGGGTCAAGAGTGCCGCTGTGGCCGGTTTTCTCGACACGAAGAATTCTCTTGATCCAAGCGACAACTTCATGGGAAGAGGGGTTTGCAGGTTTGTCCAGATTAATGAAACCAGTCCTGGGGGGACAGATTAAAAACACTCGTAGGAACTCATGGTACAACTCAAAACGCTTGCATTTTTGGAGAAGCCATCAGTCATGGGTGATAGATAGCAGGTCATCTTTGCACAGAGTGCTAATGCAATCTACATCACATCATGTGGCTTTGCGTCATACCAAATACTTATTAGGGATGTAACGATGCGATATGTTTCACAAAACTGATTTTACAATACCATTTTCTCAATTTTTTTAAAACAAATATTTAAGACAAATTACAAATGAAAAGGTGTCATTTCATTATTTCTCACTATAAAATGCTGCACATTTCTTTGTGAAATTTAAATGTCAAATAACAAAACTAAATAGAAATTAAAACAAATCCCAAATCAACAATAGAAATCTCTTCACATAAACAAGCTAAGGCTTTGCCTGTGCTCTTTCCATTTAAAATCAGAGGCAACCACTGCATTTTACTCACGATCCAAACAAAGATGCTGCATACGTGCAACATGAGCAGTTCTTGAGTCTGACTTTAGCTTTAAGAAACTATTCTACATAAAACATCTGAATGAAACCAAAACAGCAGAGGGACTGTATGACGCAGATTCACTCTCTGACAGCAGGTGGCGCTCATGGAACAGCAGATACAGCATTTCCTTGGTTATCGCTGTAAACAAAGCAGCGCAGCGCTTATAAACACTGCTTTAATATGCATTATACAGAGCCAAGATGAAAAGAAAATACCATCTAAAGTTTCAGAGGACAGTCGGTTCCCCTCAGAGACATTCATATAAACCGTCACATATCTTCATTCATGTGCATCGTTACATCCCTATAGCTTATTAATCCAGGATTTCCTACCTGACATATTCATGTATGTTCCTCTTGAGCGGATTCGAGCCATGAGGCAGAGGAGTGTAATGAGCCGTCCTGATGTTGAGCTTATCGAAATTCTGTAGATAAGCAGGCTTATAGGTCACAACAAGAACACAAAGCAGAAGCGACTATATCAAAACCCAAGTGACACGCGTGATCAGACACGTCTATTCATCTTTGTCAGAACCGGTCTGACCCCTCGCACCAGCACATCAGATCCCACGCCAGTGACCCAAAAGAACATTGGACCAGCGGAGCAGAACCAGACAGCTGTGACCCTGCGACCCAGAACGGACCGCACGGCCGCTGAGGGACAGAACCAGCAGCGCTCAGCGAATGGATAAACACGTTCATCACGCCACGTGTGCGCTTGACCAAAAGGATCTATGGGTAAACAGACACCGACCTTCAGCAGTAACGGCCACTGAGACGTGTCCAATCTTGCGACCTTAGATTCAGGTTTGATGAGGAAGTCTCCACTTTCTTGAATGTCCTGATGGCAACAATTCAAAAACTGATCAGAAAACTCATTTTAAAATTGACCAACATCTAGGCTGAAATCAGGTAGTGCTGTCACAATATCAAAATTTGGTACTACCAATAAATTTTTTTTTTTTTTAAATCAGTAAAAGTAATCAATTCTTGACACTACAACAAAAAGCTTTTTAATAATGTATTTTAAGACAATTCTTCAGAACATGCATCTAAGATTGGTTAATTCAGTGGTCAAATACAGGGTTTCTGCAGGATTTATGAGGACTAAAATCTTTTTAAGACCAAGTAAGGAAAATTTAAGGAATAAATTGAATGGAAGAGCATGTCAATATGTTCTCTTACAGTAACTGAGCACATAACGACTAGGGTTGTGACGGTGAGGAAATTTTCCCAACGGTTAATCTACGCATGACAACACCGATGATACCGATATCACATGGGGAAAGGGGCGTTTCCTCTTTTCCTCGCTTTTAAATAGCTTGTAAAAGCTGTGTGCGGCATTTTACTTTCACTTTCAAATTAGCGGCAATTCGGCATAAAGCAATTGTTCGTTTGAATTTCCCCACTTTTCCTCGCTTTCCTTCGCTTTTAAATAGCTTAAAAGCGTCATGTGCATTTCGAACTAGCGGCAGTTCGGCTTCAATTGCTCGAATGCAACATCAAAATACGTCAAACTCACTTTAGCATGCATATATATATATATATATATATATAAATAAAACATAGAACTTTCATTAACAAAACAAATACACTATTCTATAGGGCAGGCTATGCCTAATATAAAATAAAAAATAACTTGCATAAAGTTTAAATAGGTATACAAAACTGAAAATAGGCTAAGTAAACATGTATAATATATAACCAAATAAATAAGAAACGTAGAACATTTATTAGCAAAACGAATAAGAAAGCTTGGAGGCACGGCATACACTTGATGTAAAAAATTTAAATAAATGAGACAGTTTAAATAAAGTAAAAATCAGCAAACAATGTAGAACCAATTAAATAAGAAACGAATGTTAAAAAAAACTTCCATAATCAGCTTAGATAAACGGCAAAAGTCAACAGGCTTTTCAAAATCCAAAATACTGCCAAACAGGAGCTTTTGCATCTCGTTTCGACACTAAATCATCCGCGATCGTCTTGTGTCTCGCCTCACTCTTCTTGTCAGTCAGCTCGACTCCCTCTCCTCACTGGAGAAATTAAATCTGATCTGTGATGCGACTGTCGTTCGGCCCGCTGCATTGAGCAGCCACGTTCAGTTTTTAATTGTAGTGTCTGTTCTTTTACTGAACTAAATTATTTTTATTACTA